>NC_088221.1:16776192-17031192 GCF_036934945.1 Oncorhynchus masou masou | reverse complement strand
CACAACAAGTTGCCCCCATCCCTCCCGGTAATTGGGCAACTTTTGCTCATTTTCTGTAGTCTGAGTGAGGGAAATGCTGTGAATTAGGAGGACTTTATGTATTTTAAAAGATGAGACTGAGGATTATAATAAATACTACTTGATGTCATACAAGCAAGCTAAACACGTGTGAGTCCAAATGTGCACATTTTCAGTTCATAAAACTCATGTCATATACAGTGTCAATGTTGACGATCACTATGGGTGTGTTTGCAAATTCGAAGTGTTGTCAGATTGTCCGATCGTAAATTCAGAGAGTAAGGGTTGATCCGAGCGTTCTGACCTCTCAACAGTAGTCAAGCACACAAGCTAACTGGCTCATGTTGGCTAGCTACTTCCAGACACAAATGAGAGATCGGCTCACTCTGACCATTTCACCCCATTTTACTCCACCTAGCAGAGCTGGCCATATTCAAATCGGACTAGATAGCCAGTGTAAATGTACGTACACACCAAACATTAATGAACAGTTAAAAGATGACATGGTACCATACCCATACCTATTGTGAAGGAAATGTGCCACTGAATATGCCCCTGAATGCATGCATGGCTCCTTTTCTATGTACACCAGAATTACAATGTGTTTCTCTGAACTGCTCTGTGAAATATTGTATTTTATAACTTAGCAACAGCTTTCAAATGATGACCATCTGACCTAGATTGCGATTTATAATGGTCCATTTTTTGATTGCTTAAACCACAACAGTAATTGTGTGATGGCGGGGACGCAGGGTTGTGTTAAAGCACTCTTGTTCTAGTTACTCAACGGCACAGCTAGGAGAGCTCCAAAAAAATCTTAAAAGTGAAATGAAATGACTTACGAACCGTGCACACTTTTGGAGAGGTGTGTGGCCACTTGGAGACGCCAGTTAGACCTCTCACTCAAATCATTGTCATTTTTTGTTGTTGTCTTACGCTGAAACCATCTCACGTTTTCAAGAACTAATCTTGTCATGTTACTGAATGAACCCAGAGTATTTTCAGATTTCTTCATCAACAAAAACAAAAACATACATTCAGAGATAGACACATACAGGCGTCATAAAACATACGGAGAAACACAAACACGTGTGGCTGAGCTGAGAAAAAAATATATAAGTGAAGAAGAAAGACTTGAAAGACAGACCGGACTCCTCCCCATCATGAAAGAAAAATATATGAATGGAACCAGAAGTGTCCGGCCTGCTGCAGGGTCTGTACATTATTGTCGGCCATTATAACAATAATGTGGGCAGAAGTATGTGCCCAGCTAGTGATACTGCCGATGAGTAATGGCCCATGTTGCCGACATATGGGGCACCACAGTTATCACTTCATAGACCAAAATGGTGACACAGAGCGGGAGGGAGAGAGGAGAGGGGGTAGGGGGGATAGAGAGAGTGAGATAGAGAGAAGAGGGAGGGGTAGAGAGGGAGAGATAGATAGACAGAAACCAAAAGGGACACAAAGAGAGAGAGAGGAAGAAGGAAGGCTATAATGGAAAGAAATATGGGAGGTGGTATGAGAGAGAGAGGGAGAGAGAGAGAGAGAGGGAGAGAGAGAGAGAGATAGATGATTTCCAACAGTCTCAAATAAACCCTGTTCTGTAACTCCCAGGCCACCATTTTACTGGGCGGCTCAGCCCCGAGAGTCTTGGCACAGTCGCATCGCATTAAGATCTCACACTTACACATGTAAAACTCTGTATATGAGAGCATATTGGATATTACCACTGTGGTGATACCATGTGATTTTCCATTAGGAAATAATTTTCAACCACAATTTCCATAGGGTGACATATCCTGTATTTCTTACGCCTTAGAACAGGGTTTTTCTCTCGCTTGGTGGATGTACAGTGGATCTTGGGAGTCTAGCCTCAATAGCCCGTTATGAAATGGCTGGTAAGGAGGACTTTTAATGTTGATCATATAAAGTTGAAGCTGCGGTCCTAATTCCAATAACCCCCATGTCCTAATGGATTAGAGTGATGGGGCTCCAGCATTAACAGCTACTCCCTGCTTTTTACTGCCTCCTCTAAAACAATGGACCTTTATTACGCCTTCTACCGCCTCCAAGGTTATGCAAATCACAGCATATTGTACCTCCGAGCAGCTCTCCGTAGGCAAATATATATTTAATGTATTTTCATAAACTATACTGTACCACTCACTTAAAAACGATATCATATCTAATTTCCCTTTTCTTCGCCTGAAGCCTAGACATGATGTTCCATTGTTCCATATAGCAGAGATGCCTCTGAGTCTGTTGTCTGACCTAGACAAGCTGGTATCTTGTCTGGCTAAGCCCGGCCTGCTGCCCTCATAGGGTTCTGGACCTAGTAGGCTGTCAATGCCAGGGCAGCAGCAATACTCCAAGGCCCCTCCGTTACCATCAACAGACAGAGATACAGTCTGAAGTATCATCTAGCACGGCCAGACAACCGTCTACATGCCAAGATGAAACACAACACACTGCCACAGCAGACTCCCAACAAACATGGCCATGTGCAACTGACAAGACTCATATGTACAGATGTAGGAACTTAATTTGACTAGTATTGTCGCAGCAAAATAATCCTGCAGCAACAGGATTTTAACATTTAGTCCATAATGTTGCCTAATTGGTGGATAGGCTATTAGCTGGCAAAAATGTGTGTACATGAAAAGTGCAATACTGTTATTATAACTGTGTGTCAGTGGCGGTTTTCAGTGAATTTATGTAAATCACAAAGAATGCAGTGCAGGAACATTCTCAGCATCAAAAGCGTGATTAAATTAGGATCCGACATGTGTACTGTAATGTAAGGAAATTGGAGGGAATGTTAGGGCTTTAAATCCCATATTATTATGGTCCCAAAAACCTTTGTATAACCCGTCTATAACTATTGCTGAGCCTGCAATGTGCCTGATCCTCAACGGTAACAGTAATCCTGTATACAACTCCCATATTTCTCTCAGCACTATTCTTTACCTTAAAGTGTTACCCTGATTTGATGATAAGGGTTGTAAATTGGAAAATAATGCTAAAATGTGTATGTTTATTTTATCTTGAGGCTAGAAAGTCATCTCAGGTAACTGTAATCGTTTAATAAGAACAGTTGGCGACATGTTTTAAGTTATATCTACTCCAGATTAGCACTGAGACAAAATACCTGCCTCCCGAAGAAGACAGCTTGCAACCCGCGGCTCATTTTCTCCTTGTATTGATGTGGGTTAGAGATTCAGCCAGCTCGGCGCTGCAGACAAACGCCTGAAGTGCAGGACCAGAAACTTAAATTACAGAAGTAATTTATGACACCCCAGGGGGAATAGACCCGCTATATTTGTTAGGTTATTTTCCGGGGTTTTTCATAGATGTCAGCTGGTTCTATGAGATTGATGTGTAAGTGTGGATTGTCAGAGTAACCTTGCGCAAGGTCGGGGGTAAAGGCCAGGTAAATATACCCTGTCTGGGTAAGTGTTTGCAGTGTGTGTGTGCATGCACATGTGTGTGTACGTAGGTAGGTACGTGTGTGTGTGTGCGTGTGTGTGTGTGTGTGTGTGTGTGTGTGTGTGTGTGTGTGTGTGTGTGTGTGTGTGTGTGTGTGTGTGTGTGTGTGTGTGTGTGTGTGTGTTCACAGGGGCCATGCAGTGGTAGACCCCAGATGGGTTCGGTGTCAGTGCAGTCTCAAAATCCTGTGGGAGGCTCATGAAAGGTCAGACCTGCTGTGGGCCCTGCTGCTCCTGGATGGCTGACCTCACACCCACACACACACGGCTCACACACCACACACACATTGACATGTGTATATACTGTAGGCAAGCACACATCGCTGACATACTCAGCACACAATCTCACACAAGCAGATGCCCCCCCCCCCCACCCCACACACACACACACACACACACACACACACACACACACACACACACACACACACACACACACACACACACACACATAGAGAGAGAGAGAGAACCTGAGAAAAAGATAAACTAAGAAACATACATTTTGACTCACAAACAGAACCAACTTACGACATGAGAACATCACTGCAGTCAGTATACTCTGAGGTATCTGTCCTTTCTCCTCCTCTCTCTGACTTTCCCAATTACAGACCGACATCAGTTTGGAAAGTTTGTTTCTCCAGTGGTGCAGACTCACTCTGATGGTACATGTTCTGTTGTGTCTTTTTTCTACAAGTTAATGAATTCTTCTTCACTTCTAGTCAATTCTCTCTGGTAAGAGAGAGAGGGAGAGAGAGAGAGAGAGAGAGAGAGAGAGAGAGAGAGAGAGAGAGAGAGAGAGAGAGAGAGAGAGAGAGAGAGAGAGAGAGAGAGAGAGAGAGAGAGAGAAATAGATAGAATGCCATGGTGTCCCCGCCGGTCTGTAACTCAAAATTAGATTTTTATTTTATGTGGCATCAGGGACCTGTACAAACCAATCGCATACAGATTTATATACGTACATACAGTGCCTTCAGAAAGAATTCAGACCCCTTAACCTTTTCCACATTTTGTTATGCTCCAGCCATATTCTAAAATGGATAAAACGTTTTTTTCCCCTCATCAATCTACACAAAATGTCCCATAATGACAAAGCAAATAAAGGTTTTTAGACATTTTTTTAAACTGAAAAAACATTTACATAAGTATTCAGGCCCGTTACTCAGTAATTTGTTGAAGCAGCATTTGAAGCAGTTACAGCATTGTGTCTTCTTGGGAATGACGCCACAAGCTTGGCACACCTGTATTTGGGGAGATTCTCCCATTCTTCTCTGCAGAACCTCTCAACCTCTGTTAGGTTGGATAGGGAGCATTGCTGCACAGCTACTTGCAGGTCTCTTCAGAGATATTTGATACTGTTCAAGTCCGGACTCTGGCTGGGCCACACAAGGACATTCATACACTTGTCCCGAAGCCACTCCTGCATTGTCTTGGCTGTGTGATTAGGGTCGTTGTCCTGTTGGTAGGTGAACCTTCACCCCAGTCTGAGATCCTGAGCACTGTGGAGCAGGTTTTCATCAAGGATTTCTCTGTACTTTGCTCCGTTCATCTTTCTCTCGATCCTGACTAGTCTCCCAGTCCATGTTGCTGAAGAAAATCTGCACAGCATGATGCTGCCACCACCATGCCTCACCGTACGGATGGTGCCAGGTTTCATCCAGACGTGATGCTCAACATTCAGGCCAAACGGTTCAATCTTGGTTTCATCAGACCAAAGAATTTAGTTTCTCATGATCTGAGAGTCTTTAAGTGACTTCTGGCAAACTCCAATTTTGCTGTCATCTGTCTTTTACTAAATAGTGGCCTCTTTCTGGTGGAGTGCTGCAGAGAGGATTGCCCTCCAGGAAATTTCTCCTATCTACACAGAGGAACTCTGGAGCTCTGTCAGAGTGACCATCGGGTTCTTGGTCAACTACCGGACCAAGGCCCTTCTCTCCCAATTGCTCAACTTTGCAGGGTGGTTAGCTCTAAGAAGAGTCTTGGTGGTTCCAAACTTCTTCCATTTGGAGGCCACTGTGTTCTGGGGACGATCAATCTGCAGACCTTTTTTGGTAAACTTACCCAGATCTGTGCCTCGACACAATACTGTCTCGTAGCACTATTGACATTCGATCTCATGGCTTGGTTTTTGCTCTGACATGCACTGTCAAATGTGGGACCTTACATAGACTGGTGTGTGCTTTTCCAAATCATGACCAATCAATTGAATTTACCACATGTGGACTCCAATCAAGTTGTAGTAACATCTCAAGGATGCACCTGTGCTCAATTTCGAGTCTCAAATCAAATCAAATCACAAAACAAAATGGTCACATACACATGGTAAGCAGATGTTAATGCTTGTGCTTCTAGTTCCGACCGTGCAGTAATATCTAACAAGTAATCTAACAATTTCACAACAACTACCTTATACACACAAGAGTAAAGGAATGAATAAGAATATGTACACATAAATATATGGATGAGCGATAGCAGTGCGGCATAGGCAATATGCAGTAGATGGTATAGAGTACAGTATATACATATGAGATGAGTAATGTAGGGTATGTAAACATTATATAAAGTGGCCTTGTTGAAAGTGACTAGTGATACATTTATTACATCCAATTCTTCATTATTAAAGTGGCTAGAGATTTAAGTCAGTATGTTGGCAGCAGCCCCTCACTGTTAGTGATGGCTGTTTAACAGTCTGATGGCCTTGAGATAGAAGCTGTTTTTCAGTCTCTCGGTCCCAGCTTTGATGCACCTGCACTGTAACAGGTGCAATGTAACAGTATAGATTCCGTCCCTCTCTTTTCCCCTACCTGGGCTCAAACCAGGGACCCTCTGCACACACAGAGAACAATCACCTGTGAAGCATTGTTACACATCGCTCCACAAAAGCCATGGCCCTTGCAGAGCAAGTGAAACAACTACTTCAAGGTCTCAGAGCGAGGGACGTCACCGATTGAAACGCTATTAGAGTGCACCCCGCTAACTAGCTAGCCATTTCACACCGGTTACACTCACCCCCCCCATTTGACCTCCTCCTTTTCTGTTGCAACCAGTGATCCAGGTCAACAGAATCAATGTAACAGTATAGCTTCCGTCCCTCTCCTTGCCCCTACCTGGATTCGAACCAGGGACCCTCTGCAAACATCAACAACTGCCTCCCACAAAGCATCGTTACCCATCCCTCCACAAAAGTGGCAGCCCTTGCAGAGCTAGGGGAACAACTATTTCAAGGTCTCAGAGCGATTGACGTCACTGATTGAAACGCTATTAGCGCAGACCCCGCTAACTAGCTAGCCATTTCAAATAGGTTATACATGGACACACAGTCATGGATGAACAGGGAGTACAGGAGAGAGCTGAGGACACACACTTGTGGGGCCCCAGTGTTGAGGATCAGCGGGGTGGAGATGTAGTTTCCTACCCTCACCACCTGGGGGCGGTTACCTCAGCTTTCTTGGGAACAGGAACAATGGTGGCTCTCTTGAAGAATGTGGGAACAGCAGACTGGGATAGGGATTGATTGAATATGTCCGTAAACACACCAGCCAGCTCTGAGCATGCAGCTAGGGATGCCGTTTGGGCCGGCAGCCTTGCTAGGGTTAACACGTTTAAATGTTTTACACACATTAGCTGCGGTGAAGGAGAGCCCGCAGGTTTTGGTAGTGGGCCGTGTCAGTGGCACTGTATTGTCCTCAAAGCGAGCAAAGAAGTTGTCAAGTTTGTCTGGGAGCAAGACGTCGGTGTCCGCAACGGGGCTGGTTTTCTTTTTGTAAACTGTGATTGACTGTAGACCCTGCCACATATGTCTCGTGTCTGAGCCATTGAATTGTGACTCTACTTTGTCTCTATAGTGAGTCAGAGCAAAAGGTCTGAATACTTATGTAAATGAGGTATTTCCATTTTTTATTTTTAGTACATTTGCAAGCAATTCTAAAAACCTGTTTTCACTTCGTCATTATGGGGTTTTGTGTGTAGATTGCTGAGGATGTTTTAAATGTAAAGCTGTAACGCAACAAAATGTGGAATAAGTCAAAGCGTCTGAATACTTTCCTAAGGCACTGTATAGATTTTATATATATATATATATATATATATATATATATGTATGATTGTTTTATTTCCCCTGCTTTCCTCTCATCCCATCTCACCTCCACCAGCATCAACTGTTTGTCTCACCCCAGCCCCATCACCCCGTCTCACCTCCCTCCCCCCACCTCATCTGTCTCAACACTAGACCCCATTGTTCTATTCTTCTCGGCAGAGATGGCAATATTTCTGTTACATGTGTGTGAAATATGGATTTCAATTACTTCTGAGAATTTATAAATTGTATTACACTGTATTATGGAACAAGATCATTTTAAGAGCTGTAATTTGTATTTTCAAAATACAAAATTTGTTTCTATACAATTATTAATAACGGTTCACATTTTGGGGCCCCACTTCACCCTGGTATCAGAAGTCTGATGGCACTATGGTGTGATAAGAGTGTCTGTAAAGACACTAAATATAAATGTATATCTAAAAATGAACAGTTGCAAAGCATGCTGAATATTATTCTAATAAACTCCGCCCCCCCAAAAAAGCTAATAATAATAACCAGTGAGCCATTTACTTTGTTCGTATTCTTATTATCATTATTTCTTATTGTTGTTGATTCTTTAAGAAGGAATCTGCAAGTAAGCATTTTGTTGGACAGTGCATACCATGTGTATTCTGTACATATTACTAACATACTTGAAACTTGAAACATAGTGTTTTGCTGTTCATCTTGGTAAGTTCACTCTCACATATACATTTATATTCCGTATTTCTTGGATCAGACACTCCTATCCAGAGTGACTTGCTCAATGAAGGTAGATTAACATCAACGTGGCACTGTCATAGCAGGTAAAACATGTCTGTAAATGTTACTGAGAATGTGCTTTCTGTTCGGGCCGGTGACTTTGTGTCTTTTAAAATACATGTATCAGAATTCAATACATTGCTAACTAAAACTATTTTCTGGTTTATTTTGATACATTGATCTTTATGGTATTTCGCAATTGTATATTATAATTCTTACCCATCCCTCAGTAGGAATCAAGTCTCATCTCTGTATAGAACAAAACACAAACAAAAAAACACTATGTGTCTCTTTCTGAGAGGAAGGAACAGCAAGGAGAGTGGCCTAGGAAATTATATATATTACACACACAAAGGCCTGGCCAATTGCTTCCACTGGCTGGCTGCTCCATGACAGGCTGCAATTTTTGGAAAGAACATATAGACCGGAAAAGAGGGAAAAACAACTGTCCACACACCCCCAGGATCGGTGGTTGGGCGGTTGGGCTAACAGAGAGAGCCAGCACCGCAATCCTAGTTGGTGAATTTCTCTTCAGAAGGAAACGGAACCGATTGTCCAGAGAATGCTTGACAGCTTGGACTGGGAAGTGAAGTTAGCAGTTTCCACCGCTCTTGACTGCCTGTGTGGATTTGTTGCAGGGTCAGTTTGAGAACATTAGCACTGAACGGTTAAAGGCCCAATGCAGCCATTTTTATATCAATACCAAATCATTTCTGGGTAACAACTTTGCTCTAATAGATTGTCATTAAAATTGGCAAAAAAAAATGCTAGGTCTCTGGGAGTGGTCGGAGAGAGGAGGGGAAACTGAAAACTAGCTGTTATTGGCAGAGAGGTTTGGAACTGTCTTCATTAGTGGTATATTAACTAATTCACCGCATGGTGATGTCACCATTTAAGCCAAAACTCCTGCCCATGCAAACCTGCTGATTAGAAGGCCCTGCAGATCGTATTTTCAACCAGCAACTATTGAGAATTATGCAATCTAATCCTGAATGTTTATTGGTTAAAACCGCATTCCAGTCGGTGTCTTCTACACAAGTTACTACCGGCTAAAGCTATGATGTTGAAATGCCTATTTACTCTGTTCTATCTCACTGTGCAATCCACTGTCCCATCAGCCCAGGCAAATTATAAACTTGATCTCCACTATAAAAATACATTATCTCTCATTTCCTAAGACCAGTATTTGATTTTCAACAGAGGTGATTTCTATCTTGCTGTCTGTTTCTCCAAAATTTGCAACATTGTTTTAATATTGAAATTCGATCTCCAGATGTTCCATAGTAATGAACGTGTTGGCACGAAACAGACAGGCAGGTAGCTTTTCTCAGCCAGTCAAAATCACGAATCATCATTTTTATGGATATATGCAACGACGTGTCAATAGAAAACAGGTAAAATGAAACGAAATGCAGCTAGTTTGCTGTCTTTCCAGCTACAGTTTGAAGTGTTTGTGGTAGCTGTGTTCTTGGCTAAATCCTCTAAACAACAGTGTCCTGATTAGAGAGGACATTTTCTATGCCAGGCGAAATCAGCCATCATTAGCTCATTGTTATTGATGTCTCCAAATAAATGTCACTAGAAAACAGCTTAAACAAACTCAAATGCAGCTACTTTGCTGTTATCCTGGCTGCACTGTTTGACGTGACTAAAAGTTAGCCGTAGTTGGCTAGCTAGCAAGTAGAACGTTGCCTCCCAGTATGGCAATAGAGCATTTAGAACGAACAACTGGGTCGCAACCATAGATGCAGAACAAAAATACTTAATGACTGGGTCTAGTCTCTGGCAACCGAACCAATAGAATGAACAACCAGCTGGCTTGGGTAGCAACCTTAGATTTGTGTTATATCTCGTGGAAGCATTAATTTGTATGAATAAATTCATCAAAATATTCATAAATTCATAATAAATTCATCAAAATATAAGTATTTCAATCATTATTGTAATATGTTGATAACCCATTGTATAAAAGTGATAATGACCTTAAAGCCGGTGATTGGAGGATATATTGTCATGGTTTGCCAGCCTTCGACTACGTCTCGGGCCTAACAATGCCAATGTATCCTCCAAACACTATCTTCTCGGTTATAATCACTTAAATAACATTGATCCAATTGTTTCATCAGCTGATGTTAAATATTATATAAAACACAGGGAAAACAAAATGTTGACTGTACTGGGCCTTTAATGCCAAAAGTTAAACGGGTAGGCGTTGAGGAAAAAGTGAGTTCAGCCCGATACTGTACGCCTCCAGTCTGTTGTTGAAACTGTCAAGGAGTCAAACACTCTCCCCATGTTGTCCTCCTACCTCTCCTTTCTTCTCCTCCTCGCCTCCACCTGCGCCTAGTTTGTGGGGCGGCCATGAACACCCTCATTTATCTTGCATGGGGTTTGACAGCCGGTGTGTTAGGCGGTGAGAAAGGGGATGTCGTTGAGGCCCCATCTAACCATACAGCAACGGAAATAGGACTGGACTATGTCTGTGATGTATGGCTAGGTTGAATGTGTTATTACAGCAATCTGCTGCTGCAGAGAGAGAGAGGGCGAGGGAGAGAGACAGAGAGAGAAAAAGAGAGTTTCCCTACTGCCTTCTCCACTGCTACTGTATATCGTAACGTTATGACTATAACTACTGTTCCCTGAAGGAGGAAACGAGATACAACATGCTATGGGGAGTCTCATTGTCATGACTTCAGTTGAAGGATATACAATCAAGCCTGAAATCCCCACCTCGCTGGAAGTCCCACCTTCTACAGGTGATAAGCGTGAGGCTTGGATTCCTTCAATTTATACTACCGCTCTTCACCAAGCCAAGGAACGGGCGGTGCAGAGCCAACTAGGTACTTTGTTTCCTTCCTTCAGGGAATAGTAGCTATATTTATAACGTTACGTTCCCTTTCAGTCAGTCAACTTCAGAACTACATACTATGTGGGAATATAATCACGTCACCAAGCCGACCCCAGCAGATGCTAAATGAAACGGCCCATCGTAGACCACCCCCGGTGGCAGATGTGGCAGTCTGGGCATTGAGCACACGGTACGCTGCGTAGTGACTTTCCCCTGTCCCAGTCGTAAGTATGATGTGGGCTACACTGAGAGCAGTGACATCCAAGCTATAAAACTTCACAAAAGTGTGTGGTGATGCCCAACCCGCCACAGCAAAAATATCTCCTATAGTCAACCCTTTAAACAACGCACAAGATGCTGCCCGACCCTTGGTGGAGAGGATGCTCACACCGCTAGGTAACCCTTGTCCCTTGCTGTTATATGCAATGGAGACAGCCTCCACAATCCAGTGGGAGAGATGCTGCTTAGAGCGAGCCCTGCCACAGAGCTGGATTAGCAAAACAGACAAAAAGCTGGTCACATACAGTGCATTTAGAAAGTATTCAGACTATTTCCACATTTAGTTATGTTACAGCCTTATTCTAAAATTGATTCAATACATTTTTTCCTTATCAATCTACACACAATACCCCATAATGACAAAGCAAAAAAATATTTTTAAGACATTTTTGGATCATAAATTTTACTTTATGCGTTAGTTGTGTAGGCTGATGATTAAATATATGATTAAATATGATTAAATTATATCTTTACGTTAATATATAATACTTGGTACTTGACCAAGGCTGACACAGGTGGCTGGAGGTACCCACCAAACCTGACCACCCTCTCTCTTCGAGGAGTTTCCCATAACCGGTGACAGAGTGCACAGGAGCCATGCTAGGTGCGGGCTGCCAATGCATACCCCACTCCAATCCATCTCTACTTTTTGCACCCTGGTCCCAGCCGAGGTACCGAAATCTGGGAAAGGAAAAGATCGCCATGGGTAATTCCAAGATTCCTCAAGAATGCTGCACCTTTATCCAGGGAGTCTGTACACAGTTTGTGTCAATGTGTACATGGACTGAATCGAACGAAGGCCGCCTGAGTGTGCTCCAAGCCGAGACAAACTACACATAGATCGGGAGTATCTTTCAGAGAAATATTATAACATCATAACTGGGGGCATGATCTCGACCCCGAACCCGGTTTCGTCAATGTTCTCGGTCGTTTTCTTAGCCATCTTACTCATTGCACCAGCAAATTGAAGATAACTAATTGTATGTGATTAGAAAACTATTAAGAAAAAGTATAAACTTCAGCACATCAAGGAGGTGAGCACGCTCTACCACTATAGGACAGTTTAGTTGGTGCAACCTAAGATAGACTCATTTTCCAATTGTTTGTTTTAGTAGGTCGAATCGTTCCTGTTCACAGCGAGGGGAAGAGCGGAATAAATGAAGGAATGAATCTGAGTCTCATGCTTTTCATCTGTGGAAAGTGGGTCTTCTGGTGAGGCACGCATTTCATTGGCCTTGTCAGGCATGATTTTATATCCTTCACCTGAAGTCCCGCGAGTGCAACTTCCCATTGTATGTTGTACTGAAGTTGACTGACTGAAAGGGAACCAGCAAAAACATGAAAACATAACATGGGTTTAATACTATGTGTATCATGCGATATAATTAATATTGCTAGCATATCCACATGCACAGTGAAGATTGCAGAAATAAATGAGGTGAGCAGAATTGTGTATCTATTTTACATCCAGATTTTATGTATTTATGTTTATTAATGGCCAAGTATTTACTTTTGATTGCAACTTCAATCTTATTGATTACTATCTCATTACATTTGACCTATGCTTGCATTGATTTCACCAAGTACTGCATAGTGCATACCCATTCTTAGTCCTTTCTGTTTTCTGTATAACTACTTCATCTGGGGAATAGCTGAGCCCCCCTCCAACTGGGTGCAGCCATATTCAAATGTACTCATCTTAAATTTCTCCATTTCATTTTGACACCAGACGGATAAAGAGACATCCATCATAGGGCCAACACACCCTCCCCTCCGTACATATCCTCCCAAATAAGACACAATTAATTCTAGTCCCTGTGATTGACCACAGTCTGAAAAGTTTTAAAGAATAAGCCATCAATTCCACCTGTTTCATCTCCCTAATGCATCATTTTCATTTTGCTCAGTGGGGTGTTTTTTAGAGATGGGAGTTCTGAGGGGTTAAGGGGGTCTGGCATTAAAGGTTTTCCCAGGGGATGTGGCCTGTATTGGGGATAGCTCTCCTCTAATGACAGAGCCTTCTGGGGCTCTTCAGATCGTCCGGCTGGGTCTGGACGTCTGGGCATCAAAGGGCGAATAAATAACATAAAGGACATCCCAAGGGCAGACCAAGAGAGAGGGAGAGAGAGAGAGAGTGAGAGAGTGAGATAGTGAGCGAGAGAGAGAGAGGGAGAGAGAGAGAGAGAGAGAGAGAGAGAGAGAGAGAGAGAGAGAGAGAGAGAGAGACTAAGTGAAGTAGAAATGGTCCACTAAGGAGAGAGAGAGACAGAGAGGAAAAAAGGGGAGAGAATGGTACCAGACATAAGGGGGGGGGGTATTTAAGATACTATTTGAAGATGATTTTGGAAGATAGGCAGGGACTCTGCTTTCCTGATATTAGGGGGGAATCTCTATCCACCATTAGTGTACCAGCACAGAGAAGAGCTTTGACTGGACTGTGCGGGAGCTGACCCTGGTGGGAGGGCCAACAGACAAGAGGTGGCAAAATAGCCTCCCGGGTGGCACATTGGTTAAGGGTGCAGTACTGCAGCGCCAGCTGTGCCACCAGAGACTCTGGGTTCGCGCCCATCTCTGTCGCAACTGGCCGCGACCGGGAGGTCCGTGGGGCGACGCACAATTGGCCCAGCGTCGTCCGGGTTAGGGAGGGCTTGGCCGGTAGGGATATCCATGACTCATCGCGCACCAGCAACTCCTGTGGCGGGCCGGGTGCAGTGCAGGCTAACCAAGGTTGCCAGGTGCATGATGTTTCTCTACGACACATTGGTGCGGCTGGCTTTCGGGTTGGATGCGCGCTGTGTTAAGAAGCAGTGCGGCTTGGTTGGGTTGTGTTTTTCGGAGGATGCATGACTTTCAACCTTCGTCTCTCCCGAGCCCGTACGGGATTTGTAGCAATTAGACAAGATAGTAGCTACTAAACAATTGTATACCACAAAATTGGGGAGAAAAAGGGGTAAAATTCAACACCAAAAAATAATAATAATGATATCACAGATTGCTTAAAAAAAAGAGAGAAAAAAAGAGGAGCTAAATGGAGTGCTCGGGCTGGGGTGTAGGGTTTGAACATTGCCTGAAGGTAAGGAGGGTCAGTTCCCCTTCCTGTTCTTTTATCGGCAGGCACTTTAAAAACGACCACAGGAGCAACAAGTTCCTCCACTGTACTCCCCAGCATCATCAAACTGGGGCGGCAGCATAGCCTGGTGGTTAGAGCGTTGGACTAGTAATCGGAAGGTTGCAAGTTCAAACCCCCGAGCTGACAAGGTACAAATCTGTCGTTCTGCCCCTGAACAGGCAGTTAACCCACTGTTCCTAGGCTGTCATTGAAAATAAGAATTTGTTCTTAACTGTCTTGCCTAGTTAAATAAAGGTAAAAAAATAAAAAATAAATACTAATTCTCTCATAAAGACTAATATAGTGGTATGATTTGTGTTGATTGTGTAACTTTAATCAAACCTCTGAGTCATTGTCAGATAACTCAGAGAACTATGGTTCAGCCTCTGAGAGAAAAGATAAAATATCAAGAGTGGGAGATGCAGAACGAGACATGGAGAGTCTGAGGGAGAGGGAGAGGGAGTGGGAGAGAGAGTGGAGTAGAAGAGAATAATGGCCATCAAACTTCTAAAACATGTCCCTGTTTACTCAAGAGGTCCAAGGTTGAAGGCTTTTGAAAGGAAAGGAGAGAAAGAGAGTGGGAGAGAGCCAAAGAGAGTGAGAGAGAGACAAAGACAAAGAGAGAGAGAGAGAGAGAGAGACAGACAAAGAGAGAGGGGAGTATGAGCAGACTGTGTTCCAGGTAAGCCTCTCACCACGCTTTAATGAGACTGGATAGGGTGTCTCCTGAGAACTGTACGCATTAAGAGATTAGAGAGAACATCCAGGTAGAGAAATAAATACACCCTGTGTGTGTGTGTGTGTGTGTGTGTGGGGGGGGGGGGCAAGGGAATAGGGGTCTTGAAGACAAATAGCTTTCCTGACTGGATTGAGGCGGATTTTAAGACAAAGAAATCTGGACTGTGTGCAGGTGCTTATGTGTGTTGTGTGTGTGTGTTTGTCGAGGTATCACCTATCGATCCCTCTCTGAATAACTAAAGGAACCAGAAGGGACACAGGCAGTGAGCACCTCCCCTCCAGAAGGGGAATAGCTTAGCAGCCTAGGGGAAGTGTTGATGTTTGATATGATATCTAATTAGGGCCCTCCGTTCTCCCACTACACTGAGTGACCGGTGCAGGGAGAACACCCAGGTAAGGGTCTTAAAGCAAACACCCCCACAACCCTCCACTTCACTCCACTGAGCTAGCTGGTTGGGGGGATGGAGCCTTATTGAGCCTAATCACATTATTTTTGGTAGCTGGCTGCAACCCTGCCTGGCGGTCTGAAAAACCCAGGGTGTCCATCATAATATCACAGGCCCCATTTATGACCACCTTAGTGGTCTAGCAACCACATGAATGGAATTATTGATTCAAACCAAAGTACATTTCTTAGTTCTTTTCAAATAAATGTGTTCATGGTGTATGTTTTGTTCAATCTATCTTTGAAAAAGGCTGCATGAGTCAGAACTCTAAAAGACAGCAGAGTTCTGAGGTGCTGTTTTTCCACAACATGTTGCTGTGTGTCATGTACGATTCCATCAAAGCACTGCATGGGCTCAACTTCCCTTTTGCCTCAAAATATCTTTAATACAACTTTGTTTACTTGGTTTTGAATTTTTTTTTTCTGGTGAATAACTTAGAGAAATAGAAATCATCCAACCACCTACCTACTTGAGGATGAAATAGAGCTTTCCATCAGTCAAGTATACTCCTGGGTATTTGGGTTCCTCAAATCATAAACTTCCGGCGCCGACAGAGATGGCCGCCTCGCTTCGCGTTCCTAGGAAACTATGCAGTTTTTTGTTTTTTTACGTGTTATTTCTTACATTAGTACCTCAGGTCATCTTAGGTTTCATTACATACAGCCGAGAAAAACTACTGTATATAAGATCAGTGTCAACTCACCATCAGTACGACCAAGAATCTGTTTTTCGCGACGCGGATCCTGTGTTCTGCCTTACAAACAGGACAACGGAATGGATCGCATGCAGCGACCCCAAAAACGACTCCGAAAAAGAGGGAAACGTAGCGGTCTTCTGGTTAGACTACGGAGACGGGCACATCGTGCCCCACTTCCTAGCATTCTTCTTGCCAATGTCCAGTCTCTTGACAACAAGGTTGATGAAATCCGAGCAAGGGTAGCATTCCAGAGGGACATCAGAGACTGTAACGTTCTGTGCTTCACGGAAACATGGCTCACTGGAGAGACGCTATCAGATGCGGTGCAGCCAACGGGTTTCTCCACGCATCGCGCCGACAGAAACAAACACCTTTCTGGTAAGAAGAGGGGTGGGGGTGTATGCCTTATGGCTAACGAGGCATGGTGCGATGAAAGAAACATACAGGAACTCAAATCCTTCTGTTCACCTGATTTAGAATTCCTCACAATCAAATATAGACCGCATTACCTACCAAGAGAATTCTCTTCGATTATAATCACAGCCGTATATATCCCCCCCCAAGCAGACACATCGATGGCTCTGAACGAACTTTATTTAACTCTTTGCAAACTGGAAACCATTTATCCGGAGGCTGCATTCATCGTTGTTGGGGATTTTAACAAGGCTAATCTGAAAACAAGACTCCCTAAATTTTATCAGCATATCGATTGCGCAACCAGGGGCGGAAAAACCTTGGATCACTGTTACTCTAACTTCCGCGACGCATATAAGGCCCTGCCCCGCCCCCCTTTCGGAAAAGCTGACCACAACTCCATTTTGCTGATACCTGCCTATAGACAAAAGCTAAAAAAAGAAGCTTCCACGCTGAGGTCTGTCCAACGTTGGTCCGACCAAGCTGACTCCACACTCCAAGACTGCTTCCATCACGTGGACTGGGACATGTTTCGTATTGCGTCAAATAACAACATTGACGAATACGCTGATTCGGTGTGCGAGTTCATTAGAACGTGCGTTGAAGATGTCGTTCCCATAGCAACGATTAAAACATTCCCTAACCAGAAATCTTGGATTGATGGCAGCATTCGTGTGAAACTGAAAGCGCGAACCACTGCTTTCAATCAGGGCAAGGTGTCTGGTAACATGACTGAATACATACAATGCAGCTATTCCCTCCGTAAGGCTATCAAACAAGCTAAGCGTCAGTACAGAGACAAAGTAGAATCCCAATTCAACGGCTCAGACACAAGAGGCATGTGGCAGGGTCTACAGTCAATCACGGACTACAGGAAGAAATCCAGCCCAGTCACGGACCAGGATGTCTTGCTCCGAGGCAGACTAAATAACTTTTTTGCCCGCTTTGAGGACAATACAGTGCCACTGACACTGCCTGCAACGGAAAAATGCGGTCTCTCCTTCACTGCAGCCGAGGTGAGTAAAACATTTAAACGTGTTAACCCTCGCAAGGCTGCAGGCCCAGACGGCATCCCCAGCCGCGCCCTCAGAGCATGCGCAGACCAGCTGGCTGGTGTGTTTACGGACATATTCAATCAATCCCTATACCAGTCTGCTGTTCCCACATGCTTCAAGAGGGCCACCATCGTTCCTGTTCCAAAGAATGCTAAGGTAACTGAGCTAAACGACTACCGCCCCGTAGCACTCACTTCCGTCATCATGAAGTGCTTTGAGAGACTAGTCAAGGACCATATCACCTCCACCCTACCTGACTCCCTAGACCCACTCCAATTTGCTTACCGCTCAAATAGGTCCACAGACGATGCAATCTCAACCACACTGCACACTTCCCTAACCCATCTGGACAAGAGGAATACCTATGTGAGAATGCTGTTCATCGACTACAGCTCGGCATTCAACACCATAGTACCCTCCAAGCTCGTCATCAAGCTCGAGACCCTGGGTCTCGACCCCGCCCTGTGCAACTGGGTACTGGACTTCCTGACGGGCCGCCCCCAGGTGGTGAGGGTAGGTAACAACATCTCCTCCCCGCTGATCCTCAACACTGGGGCCCCACAAGGGTGCGTTCTGAGCCCTCTCCTGTACTCCCTGTTCACCCACGACTGCGTGGCCACGCACGCCTCCAACTCAATCATCAAGTTTGCGGACGACACAACAGTGGTAGGCTTGATTACCAACAACGACGAGACGGCCTACAGGGAGGAGGTGAGGGCCCTCGGAGTGTGGTGTCAGGAAAATAACCTCACACTCAACGTCAACAAAACTAAGGAGATGATTGTGGACTTCAGGAAACAGCAGAGGGAACACCCCCTATCCACATCGATGGAACAGTAGTGGAGAGAGTAGCAAGTTTTAAGTTCCTCGGCATACACATCACAGACAAACTGAATTGGTCCACTCACACAGACAGCATCGTGAAGAAGGCGCAGCAGCGCCTCTTCAACCTCAGGAGGCTGAAGAAATTCGGCTTGTCACCAAAAGCACTCACAAACTTCTACAGAGGCACAATCGAGAGCATCCTGGCGGGCTGTATCACCGCCTGGTACGGCAACTGCTCCGCCCTCAACCGTAAGGCTCTCCAGAGGGTAGTGAGGTCTGCACAACGCATCATCGGGGGCAAACTACCTGCCCTCCAGGACACCTACACCACCCGATGTTCCAGGAAGGCCATAAAGATCATCAAGGACATCTACCACCCGAGCCACTGCCTGTTCACCCCGCTATCATCCAGAAGGCGAGGTCAGTACAGGTGCATCAAAGCTGGGACCGAGAGACTGAAAAACAGCTTCTATCTCAAGGCCATCAGACTGTTAAACAGCCACCACTAACATTGAGTGGCTGCTGCCAACACACTGACACTGACTCAACTCCAGCCACTTTAATAATGGGAATTGATGGGAAATGTTGTAGATATATCACTAGCCACTTTAAACAATGCTACCTTATATAATGTTACTTACCCTACATTATTCATCTCATATGCATACCTATATACTGTACTCTATATCATCGACTGCATCCTTATGTAATACATGTATCACTAGCCACTTTAACTATGCCACTTTGTTTACATACTCATCTCACATGTATATACTGTACTCGATACCATCTACTGTATCTTGCCTATGCTGCTCTGTACCATCACTCACTCATATATCCTTATGTACATATTCTTTATCCCCTTACACTGTGTATAAGGACAGTAGATTAGGAATTGTTAGTTAGATTACTTGGTGGTTATTACTGCATTGTCGGAACTAGAAGCACAAGCATTTCGCTACACTCCCATTAACATCTGCTAACCATGTGTATGTGACAAATAAAATTTGATTTGATTTGATTTGATTTGATTTGATCATCTGTGTTTTCAGAAATGTGAGATTATTATTCTTTTTGTTTGAGAAGGAGCAAAGGTGGGGTAAATAATAACATTTCTTATAAACATCCCAGGCAATCCATCAGATGTGGAGTATTTGTATCTGTCAAACAGTACTTATTTTACAGATGGCCTCTCAGCCAGCACACACTTTAGTGAAATTAGCTGCAGTTTATTTGCCATTCGACAAGTGGGAGTAATATATTTTTACACCAGAGTAAGAGAGGTTCTCAGAGCTTAGTCCTGCCAAAGTTTTACAGTGTCTGAGTTTGCAGTCATGTCTAATGGTCTTGGCACAAGGAGCGCTCAAAGTTTTTTTTTTACACGGCCTAGTCAAAGGGCTCTCAGCAAAATTAGCTTACATGACTAATATTTTATTTGCATGCATAGTGTTTTCATCAACACATGCATCTGGATTTTTTGCTGACCAAAACAAGATAGCAAAACCAGCTAAAAAAATACAAAAGAAAATAACAGATCACTCCGCTATTTTGAATGTGATTGACAAGCAATTTGGAGGAGAGAGATATGTGACCCGTTTCAGGAAGCTAGGCAAATGTCGCACTTCACTACTTCATATGAGAGAGAATGGCAAGAGTGTGCAAAGCTGTCATCAAGGCAAACGGTGGCAACTTTGAAGAATCTCAAACATAAAATATATTTAGATTTTTTGAACACTCTTTTGGTTACTACATGATTCCATATGTGTTATTTCATAATTTTGATGTCTTCACTTTTATTCTACAATGTAGAAAATAGTACAAATCGAGAAAAACCCTTGAATGAGTAGGTATGTCGAAACTTTTGACTGGTACTGTAGATATATTTACAATTTATTTAATCAGACATTGTGGAGTCTTCTGTGACAGTGATGGGGAAGAAATGGCGATCAACAGTGTTGTTGTAATGAAAGAAGTTGACCGAGTTTTGAAATCAGTTCAATGCCCGGTGGAAGCAGATTATGATTGCAAGAACACGGATGGCTGTTGTATAAAACACTTGTCTCCGGATTACATCTTCAAACTATGGACAACCATGGTATCAATGACAGAGAGGGAGACGTGTCCATCCATACTGGTAAGATTCTAGCAACATTTTGAGATATTATAAGTTTATAATTTTGTCAGAAAGTTGTTTTCATTGCAAGTTAAAGCGTACACTTAGCTAGCTATCTAACGTTACCTGTACCTGTATGAGCTGTGTAGTATATTATGTGTCAGAAATCCATTTATATTGTTAGTTATAGCCTAATGTTAGCTAGTTAGCTAACATTGAACCCAGTTCGTTAGCTCAGGGCAACCATGGCATCCATGATAGAGAGGGAGAAGTATTTAACCATATACTGGTAAAGGTCTAGCTACATTTTCAGATATTACAGTGATTTCAAGACAACTAGGAACGCTGAAAAATTCTAGGTCAAATCATGACGTCAGTGATCTTCAGGTCGGAAATTTGGAGCTCTAGAAAGTGGCCCGAGTTCCTGAATTGGAATTTCGAGTTAGTTGATCGTTCAAAGCGATTTTTCTCAGTCTGAGGTCTTTTTTTTAGATTACCCATTTGTCTTGAACGCACTGAAGTCAGTAGTCAGAGATATTGGAGATCCCAGTTGTTTTGTACACGACATTCTACGTTTCTAATTTTGTGAGAAAGTATTTCAAATTGCAAATTAAAGCGTAATGTTAGCTAGCTAGCTAATGTTAGCTGTCTGGCTCACTAGCGAACATTACACATATGAGCTGTGTAGTAATATTAATCATACCTCAGAAAGACATTTGCATTGCTAGTTTTAGCCTAATGTTAACTAGCTAGTTAACATTGAACCTAGTTGGTGAGCTTTAGCTACCTGCAGATTCATGCATGGTGCTTGGTAGTATGGGTTGGGATTATGGGTCTTAAAGAAAAGACTCCACTATGCAAGTAACCATTTGACTGTACCATATATACCTTCTATATTGTGTGCATGTGACTAATAAAAATATATTTTATTTGATATAATGTGTGTTAACCAGTCATGTGAAAAGTAACATGACCTGCACCAAAGTCAGATTAGGATATAGGCCAAGGACTAGATCAAGTGTATTTTTACAACAACTTTTTGCTACAACTTTCACTACTTTTAGTTTTAATCTTTGGTTGTTTTCAACCCTACCTTACTCTGTTTAGCACATGGCTTCACACGTGAATCCCTAAGAGATGGGAGGGCTAAGGCTTAAGAGGGTGTGAATGATGCTGAATGGGTGTAGACAAAGAAGATCTCTCCTGTAGTTGTACCAAATCATTCAAGGGCCATTTTGTCAAAAGTGGGGTGACAAGTTTATCAACTTTCAAAGCAGAATTACTTTCCCATTGTTCCTCAACTGCAGTGTGTGATATACCATTTTCTAGGTCTGAGTCTCTACTTTTATCCAATGTAAAAAACACAATTTAACTTCTTATGGCTGGGGGGAGGTATTGAGTAGCTTGAGTGAATAAGGTGCCCAGAGTAAACTGCCTGCTACTCAGGCCCGGAAGCTAAGATATGCATATTATTAGTAGATTTGGATAGAAAACACTCAGTACGTTTCTAAAACTGTTTGAATGATGTCTATGGCAGGGAAACACCAGAGAAAAAAATCCAACCAGGAAGTGGGAAATCTGAGGTTTGTAGTTGTTCAACTCTTTGCCTATCCAAGATACAGTGTACATTTGGTCTGATTGCACTTCCTAGGTCTTCCACTAGATGTCAACAGTCCTTAGAACTGCGTTTCGGGCTTTGACTGTGAAGGGGGAGCGAATGAGAGCTGTTTCAATCAGGTGTCTGGCAGAAGGCCATGAGCTGGTCACTCGCGCGGCCGTGGGAGCGACCTGTGTCCCATTGCATTTCTAAAGACAAAGGAATTGTCCGGTTGGAACATTATTGAAGATTTATGTTAAAAACATCCTAAAGATTGATTCTATACGTCGTTTGACACGTTTCTACGAACTGTAACGGAACGTTTTGGCTTTCCGCTGGACCTAGTGTTTGCGCCTCATGAATTTGGATTTGTGAACTAAATGCGCAAAAAAAAAGAGGTATTTGGACATATATTATGGACTTTGTCGAACAAAACAAACATTTATTGTGGAACTGGGATTCCTGGGAGTGCATTCTGATGAAGATCATCAAAGTAAGTGAATATTTATAATTCTATTTCTGACTTCTGTTGACTCCACAACATGGCAGGTATCTGTATAGCTTGTTTTTGTCTCTGAGCGCTGTACTCAGATTATTGCATGGTGTGCTTTTTCCGTAAAGCTTTTTTGAAATCTGACACAGCGGTTGCAAGGAGAAGTATATCTATAATTCCATGCATAACACTTGTATCTTTTATCAATGTTTATTATGAGTATTTCTGTAAATTGATATGGCTCTCTGCAAAATCACAAGATGTTTTGGTAGCAATCCAATTAGGAAGTGCCTCTTATTTTGAAACCTCTCTGTTCCTATGCATGCCTATCCTCCATTTAAAGGGATATCAACCAGATTCCTTTTTATATGGCTTCCCTAAGGTGTCAACAGTCTTTAGACATAGTTTCAGGCTTTTATTTTGAAAAATGAGCGCGAAAGATCACATTGCTTAAGTGGAAAGGTGGGGGCTCTCAGAGTGAGTTTTGCGCAACAGAGTAAAGCGGCCATTGTTTCTCCCGGTGTATTGAAAAACCTACACACCCGGTAGATATATTATCAAATATATATTTTAAAAACAACCTGAGGATTGATTATAAAAAACGTTTGACATGTTTCTGTGGACATTAGGGATATTATTTGGAATTTTCATCTGCATTGTGGTGACCGCTCTGTCCTGTGGATTTCTGAACATAACACGACAAACAAACGGAGGTATTTGGGGTATAAAAATAATCTTTATAGAACAAAAAGAACATTTGTTGTGTAACTGGGAGTCTCGTGAGTGAAAACATCCGAAGATCATCAAAGGTAAACTATTAATTTGATTGTTTTTCTGATTTTCGTGACCTAGCTACTTAACGCTTAGTGTACATAATGTTTTGTTATGCTATCGATAAACTTACACAAACGGTTGGATTGCTTTCGCTGTAAAGCATAATTTCAAAATCTGAGACGACTGTTGGATTAACAAAAGGCTAAGCTGTGTTTTGCAATATTGCACTTGTGATTTCATGAATATGAATATTTTTTTGTAATATGAGGCTGAGGCGCTTTGCTATTCAGCGGTTGCTGACGAAAATGATCCCGCTAACAGGATGAGTAGCGTCAAGAAGTTAACTGGCTGTTGTCATATCGATCCTGTTAGCGGGATTTCAGACGTAAGAAGGTTAATGTTACGACATAGGACCAAATCAAGTTGGTGTGTCACATATGAGGCCATTGAAGTATTTTGCCTAAAAGCGACTATAATGTTTTTGCTGTGAACATCTCTTTTTCAATATCCACTATGCTCATATCTGTTTTTCTCCAGGTCTTCCCCACATGCTGGCAGAGAGTTGATAAAGATTGATCAGTGACAGTAGCATTGAAGCTGGCCTGTCTCAGATGCCTATTGTGGGATGAGCTCGATAGAGGCCTGGGTGAGATCACTGGGAGAAATGGATTGGCTGAAGCAATCCATGCTGAATGTAAAACTCTATTGGATTGTTTGTCAATTTCCTGGAGCTTTTTGGAGGCTTCCTTTTAAACTGCCTTCCAACTTTTCTCTCTGGCTGCATTTACACAGGCTGATGCTGATTCTGATCCTTTTACACTAATTGGTCTTTTGATCAATCAGATCAGCTCTTTTGCCAATAATTGAGCAAAATATAAGAATTGAGCTGCCTGTGTAAATTGGGAAGCAGCATAAAATAATATTTCAGGTAAAATGGAGATCCCCACCAATCAAGGTATTCTATAATCTTTTCATTTTTGACCCATTTCAGGAAACTAGGCGTATGTCACGGATCACTACTTCACACGAGAGACATTTGAATGTAATCTTTTTTTTATCAAAATGCATTTTCTTGGCAGAAATGCCATCTGGAACATGTACACTTTCATGTGCCTTTATAACTAACTTGTATGCCATCTGTAAATGCAAATACAATTGTTAAATTACAAGCCTAGTGTCACGTCCTGACCTTAGAGAACCTTTCATTATTCTATTTTGGTTAGGTCAGGGTGTGACTAGGGTGGGTAGTCTAGTTTTTTCTTTTCTATGTTGGCCTGGTATGGTTCCCAATCAGTTGTAGCTGTCTATTGTTGTCTCTGATTGGGGATCATACTTAGGCAGCCTTTTCCCACCTGTTGTTTGTGGGATCTTGTTTTTGTATTGTAGCCTTTTGCACTACAAAGCTGCACGTTCGTTTTGTTACTCTTAATTTGTTTTGGTGCTGGTTCACATTAATAAAAATGATAAACGCCTTCCACGCTGCACCTTGGTCCAATCCTTCCAACAAGGAACATCACACCTAGGTGGTTTAGCCACAGAAAATGTCCTCAACCTTCCTGCTTGTCATGATTGGCTGAGATAATAAGTGGGCTGGACATTCCGAGAGATGAGTTCGGATTGGACTTTAGACATGAAAATATATACAGTATATACCTCTCCTTAATGCAACCGCTGTGTCAGATTTAAAAATAAACTTTACGGAAAAAGCAAACCATGCGATAATCTGAGAGGGTGCAAAGAAAAATAAAAAAAATCCTCATCTTGGAGTCAACAGAAATCAGAAATCACATTATAAATATTCCCTTAACTTTGATGATCTTCATCAGAATGCACTCCCAGGAATCGCAGTTCCACAATAAATGCTTGATTTGTTCGATAATGTCCATTATTTATGTCCAAGTAGTTACTTTTGTTAGCGCATTTAGTACACAAATCAAAACGCTTGTGCAGGTCCAGCCGAACGTCGGACGAAAACTTCAAAAAGTTATATAACAGGTCGAAGAAACCTGTTAAACTAAGTTTAGAATCAATCTTTAGAATGTTGTTGTCATAAATCATAAATCTTCAATAATGTTCCAACCGGAGAATTCCTTTGTCTATAGAGAAGCAATGGAACGCAGGTCGCTATCATGTGAAATGACCTGGCTCTCTGCCAGACCACTGACTCGAACAGCTCCCATCCGGCTCCACAACACAGTAGAAGCCTCATTCAAGTTTCTAAAGACGGTTGACATCTAGTGGAAGCCCTAGGGAGTGCAACGTGATCAATATCCCAACCTCAGATTTCCCAGCTTCTGTTTGGATTTCTTTTCAGGTTTTTGCGTTCCATATGAGTTCTGTTATACTCACAGACATCATTCAAACAGTTCTAGAAACTTCAGAGTGTTTTCTATCCAATACTAATAATAATATGCATAAATTAGCAACTGGGACTGAAGAGCAGGCCGTTTACTCTGGGCACCTTTCATCCAAGCTTCCCAGTACTGCCCTGTGTTTGAGACAATAATTAGTGTTGTGAGAAAGTGTGTGTGTGTGTGTGTGGGGGGGGGGGATATACAGAGGGAAGCCCTATTTGGTAAATTACCAAGTCCATATTATGGCAAGAACAGCTCAAATAAGCAAAGAGAAATGACAGTCCCTCATTACTTTAAGACATGAAGGTCAGTCAATACGGAAAATTTGAAGAACATTGAATAGTTTCTTCAGGTGCAGTCACAAAAATAATAAGTGCTATGATGAAACTGGCTCTCATGAGGACCTCCACAGGAAGGGATGACCCAGAGTTACCTCTGCTGCAGAGGATACGTCCATTAGAAGTACCAGCCTCAGAGCCCAAATAAATGCTTCACAGATTTAAAATAACCGACACTTCTCAACATCAACTTTTCAGAGGAGACTTTGTGAATCAGGCCTTCATGGTTGAATTGCTGCAAAGAATCCACAACTAATGGACACCAATAATAAGAAGAGACTTGCTTGGGCCAAGAAATATGAGCAAGGGACATTAGATCAGTGGAAATCTGTCCTTTGGTCTGGAGTCCAAATTGGAGATTTTTGGTTCCAACCGCTGTGTCTTTGTGAGATGCAGTGTGGGTGAACAAATGATCTCCACGTGTATTTCCCACCGTAAATCATGGAGGAGGTGTTATGGTGTGGGGGTGTTTTGCTGGTGACACTGTCTGTGATTAATTTAGAATTCAAGGCACACTTAACCAGCATTGCTACCACAGAATTCTGCAGCATTCCCATCTGGTTTTGGCTTAGTGGGACTATCACTTGTTTTTCAATAGTACAATGACCCAACACACCTCCAGGCTGTGTATGGGCTATTTTACCAAGAAGGAGCGTTATGGAAGGCTGCATCAAATGACCTGGCCTCCACAATCCCCCGACCTCAACCAAATTGAGATGGTTTGGGTCGGACCTCAGAGTGAAGGAAAAGCAGCCAAAAAGTGCTCAGCATATTTTATTTTGCCTTTATTTAACTAGGCAAGTCAGTTAAGAACAAATTCTTATTTTAAAAAAGACTGTTGGAAAAAGCATACCAGGTGAAGCTGGTTGAGAAAATGCCAAAAGTGTACAAAGCTGTCATCAAGGCAAAGGGTGGCTATTTGAAGAATCTCAAATATGAAATATGTTTAACACTTTTTGGTTACTACATGATTCTATATGTGTTATTTCATAGTGTTAATGTCTTCACTATTATTCTGCAATGTAGAAAATAGTAAAAATAAAGAAAAACCCTTGATTGAGTAGGTGTTCTAAAACTTTTAACCGGTAGTGTATATGAAAACGATGATGATGTAATGGATTTGCATATCATTTTTCCAAGTATCTCTGAATATTCTTATTACTTTTCATGGTTTGTACAGAAACATGAAATATATAGAAAACCAAGACCTTGGAAGCACTCTTCATACATGGTCCTACTTTTTCCTTTTATTGATGAGCCAGCTATTCTCCACAATGATAATATACCTTGTATGCTCTGTTAATTACATGTCCCATGACGGATAGCAACACCTTGTCCTCTCTATCTCAGAGATGAGATGTTGCCTTTGTGTGGAGGAGGACAAAGGGCCGGAGAACACAGGCATTGTCTCCTGTCCTGAACACTTGTTCCCTGTCTCGCACAGGCAACTCCTGTCCTCCTCTCTCTGACTCAGCTCCTTCCAAGGACAAAAATAACTCCTCCTAAAACAGCCTATCATCACTCTCAATGATCACCGGCGCCATCGCTCTGTGGGAGGCCAAACATCTCTCCTTCTCTCCTCTTCTCTTTCCTTCTCTCTCCTTCTCTCCCTCGAGGCACAACCTCAGTGGTAGAGAAAAATGAAAGTGGGGGAGTAAGAAAGAGAGAGAGTGGTGGAGAGAAAATCCTTTCTTCATTATGAAGAGTGGCACATTCAATTCATGCTCGGCAGTTTGTTCATTTGGGCTATCTGAGTATATGTGACTGCAGCTTTTTGCCAGAGTAGATTGAACTGAGGTTTATTGTGTGAGAAACCCTCCCCTTTGTGGCATATCGCAAACAATCACTGCCGAATTAACCTGGGGCCGCTCCGATGCACACTCTCATTCCCGCATGTTCCCTGTGATGTAAACAAATATTGAGTGCCGTCACAATTACTGCACCGCCCTTGTTTTTTTCCGATGTGTGCTTCTTCTCTTGTTGTTCAATTCCCCCTTTTCTTTTTCTCTCCATTTGAAGAATTTGTGAGAGGTGAATGCAATTTGCTCACTGCAGAACACTGATGCTGTTTACAAGACAGGGGGAGAGAATCGATTTCAGTACCATTCTCGGAATGTGAAGGAGGGATGAAAAGAAAGGAGCAGAGCTTAGCGGAGGAGAAGAGAGCAATCGCATTGGACCAGCATTCAGACTCAGGCTAGTAATAGATTCAAAAGTCACAAGATAATGCAAATATGTCAGTCTGAGAGGAACCGTCAAGCACAGGGAGGAGAGACAGAGTCATAGAAATGAAATATGTGTATACCAGTGTACAGAATTCCACTAAATCGAATACAATAAATGCTGTGCATGTGTGTGTGCTCACTTGTGTGGATTTTTGTGCAAGCCTGTGTACAAGCCTTTGTCTGTGTTTCTGTGTGTGTATGTGTGTGTGCATTCACGTCGGTGCATTTGTGTGTGAAAAGAGCTTCTGTACATCAGAACAGTGATCACTAACCTCAATTTGGATGAAGATTTCTACTTTAACGAGTCAGTGGTGCAGGACATACTGCTCACCCTAGACCAGGCCCTAATCCCGAGACTCTGAAAAAATAAGAGATTAAGAGAGGCCAATATGCGGGCACCCTGACAAAACTACATAGGAGAATAAACAATCTGCCTCTACCCTTCATTCTATTGGCGAACGTCACTGGAGAACAAACTGAACGAGCTCCATTCGAGACTATCCTATCAACGAGACCTGAAGAACTGTAATATCCTATGTTTCTCGGGATCGTGGCTGAACAAGGACATGGATAATATACATCTAGCAGTTTTTGTCTTTGGTAACAGCTGGTGCGCAAAATCTAATATTAACTTATTGTGGCTGGGGACAGTATTGAGTAGCTTGAATGAATAAGGTGCCCAGTGGTGCCCAGAGTAAACTACCTGGTACTCAGTCCCAGTTGCTAATATATGCATATCATTAGTAGAACCGCTTGAATGATGTCTGTGAGTATAACAGAACTCATATGGCAAGCAAAAACCTGAGAAAAGTCCAACCAGGAAGTGGGAAATCTGAGGTTGGTCATTATTCAACTCATTCCCTGTTGAAGATACAGTGGGATATTGGTAATGTTGCTCTTCCTAAGGCTTCCAATAGATGTCAACAGTCTTTAGAACCTTGTTTGATGCTTCTACTATGAGGTGGGCGAATGAGAGGGGAATGAGTTAGAGGTCTGCAAGAAGGCCTTGAGCTTGTGATGCTCGTTCAAGTGAGAGCGAGCTCTGTTCCATCACAATTCTACAGACAAAGGAATTCTCCGGTTGGAACATTATTGAAGATTTATGATAAAAACATCCTAAAGATTGATTCTATACTTCGTTTGACATATTTCTACGGACTGTAACGGAACGTTTGGACTTTTAATCTGCTCGTGCGCCATGAAGTTGGATTACTGGGCTGAACGCGCTAACAACAAGGAATTTGGACATAAATAATGGACATTATCGAACAAAACAAACATTTATTGTAGAACTGGGATTCCTGGGAGTGCATTCTGATGAAGATCATCAAAGGTAAGTTAATATTTATAATGTTATTTCTGACTTGTGTTGACTGCACAATATGGCGGATATCTTTTTGGCTTGTTTGGTCACTGAGCGCCGTACTCAGATTAATGCACGGTTTGCTTTTTCCGTAAAGCTTTTTTGAAATCTGACACAGCGGTTGCATCAACTTCTTATGGTCCCACTTGGCTAAAAGCCAGGGAAAATGCAGCGCGGCAAATTCAAATAAAATTATATAAAAATCAAACTTTCATTAAATCACACATGTAAGATACTAAATTAAAGCTACACTCGTTGTGAATCCAGCCAACATGTCCGATTTTAAAAAGGCTTTTAAAGCATAAGAAGCAATTAGCTGATGATAGCACAACAGTAAACAAAGAGAGTAGCATATTTCAACCCTGCAGGCGCTACACAACGCAGAAATAAAATATAAAGCATGCCTTACCTTTGATGAGCTTCTTTTGTTGGCACTCTAATATGTCCCATAAACATCACAATTGGTCCTTTTGTGCGATTAATTCCGTTCATATATACCCAAAATGTCCATTTATTTGGCGAGTTTGATCCCCCCAAAAAACAGCTTCCAAATTGCGCAACGTCACTACAAAATATCTCAAAAGTTGCCTGTAAACTTTGCCCAAACACTTCAAACTGCTTTTGTAAAACAACTTTAGGTATTTTTAAATGTTAATAACTTCTTCATTGCACAAAGGAATAACCTAAACCAAATTCCAAAGACCAGTGACATCCAGTGGAAGCGGTAGCAACTGAACACAAGTTCCTAAGAAATATCGTTTCCCAGTGAGAACTCACTGAACAGACAGAGACGTCAAGAAAAAAGAATTCTGAACGGTTAGTCCTCAGGGTTTTGCCTGCTACATAAGTTATGTTATACTCACAGACATGATTCAAACAGTTTTAGAAACTTCAGAGTGTCCAAGATGGCGTAGCAGTAAGTCGTCCTGTCGTATCGTCTCTCTGTAAATATCGTCTCTTTTTCGTTTTAGATATTTTTCTTCGCATATCTTTAAAAACATTTTTGCTCGCTTCCAAATACTCTCCTGCAACCCGCCTCACCCAATGTAGCTACTTTTCCTAAAGTATTTATATTTACTTCGGAACCGGAACCCCTCAACTGAAGCTAGCCAGCTAACCACCTGCTATGCTAGCGGTCTTCAGCTAACCGGTCATCAGCTAACCCTTAGCTCGGAAAGCTCTCGCCAGTTCGAACAACGCGACGCTAACCAGAGCATAACGGACCTATTTATTTTTTTTAACCCCGGATTCCCACCGCAAACGGAACATCTTTCAGCTGGATCTTCACAACTAGCTATCGAGCTAAACCGCAACCCTGGTTGATTACTCCTGGTCAGCGTTTCCACCCACGTAGCTTGAAGCTAGCCCGGCCAGAGCTCCTGTGTTCATAGCATACTCCTGGGCTACAATACCCGGACCCACGACCGGTCTATCGATGTCACTGCATGAAGAGGAATAAACAGACTCACCCCATCGCTACGTCCTCCAAAGGCTAACTCTCTAGCCCTCGCTATCTCCTTGCTTGCTAATTCGGCATGCTAACTGCTAGCTTGTTTAGCCCAGGTCCGCTAACTACTACCTTGTTTACCCCGGCCTGCTAATCTGTTAGCTTGTTAGCACAGGACTGCTAATCTGTTAGCTTGTTAGCACAGGCCTGCTAACCGTCTGCATCGCCGCGTCCCAAACACGCAGTGGCCCATATGTACTTTCTATCTCTTCCCGATTTTTTAAAATTTGTTTATACCTTCCGGAAACCTGCCTCACTCAATGTGATACAGAATTGCTATTATTTTTAATTTTTAGAACACACTCAAGAACCTCCAGAAGCTAACCAGCTAACTAGCTACAAGCTATTTAGTCATTGTTAGTTTTTTACACCTGGATAACACTCGCCAGTCCAGCCCCCCTGCCCCCTGGACTCCGATCACTTGGCTACATAGCTGATGCACGCTGGACTGTCCATTAATCACGGTACTCCATTCTGCTTGTTTGTTTTATCTGTCGGCCCCGTTGCCTAGTCAATGCCATTTTACCTGCTGTTGTTATGCTAGCTGATTAGCTGTTGTCTCACCCACTGTTTTAGCTAGCTTTCCCAGTTCAACACCTGTGATTACTGTATGTCTCTCTCAATTGTCAATATGCCTTGTATACTGTTGCTCAGGTTAGTTATCATTGTTTTAGTTCAATGGAGCCCCTTGTCCCACTCCTCATACCCCTGATACCTCCTTTGTCCCACCTCCCACATATGCGGTGACCTCACCCATTACAACCAGCATGTCCAGAGATAAAACCTCTCTCATCATCACCCAGTGCCTGGGCTTACCTCCGCCGTACCCGCACCCCACCATACCCCTGTCTGCGCATTATGCCCTGAATATATTCTACCATGCCCAGATACCTGCTCCTCTTATTCTCTGTCCCCAACGCTCTAGGCGACCAGTTTTGATAGCCTTTAGCCGGACCCTCATACTACTCCTTCTCTGTTCCGCGGGTGATGTGGAGGTAAACCCAGGCCTTGCATGTCCCAAGGCACCCTCATTTGTTGACTTCTGTGATTGAAAAAGCCTTGGTTTCATGCATGTCAACATCAGAAGCCTTCTCCCTAAGTTTGTTTTACTCACTGCTTTAGCACACTCTGCTAACCCTGATGTCCTTGCCGTGTCTGAATCCTGGCTCAGGAAGGCCACCAAAAATTCAGAGATTTCCATACCCAACTATAACATCTTCCGTCAAGATAGAACGGCCAAAGGGGAGGAGTTGCAGTCTACTGCAGAGATAGCCTGCAAAGTAATGTCATACTTTCCAGGTCCATACCCAAACAGTTCGAACTACTAATTCTGAAAATTACTCTCTCCAGAAATAAGTCGCTCACTGTTGCCGCCTGCTACCGACCCCCTCAGCTCCCAGCTGTGCCCTGGACACCATTTGTGAATTGATTGCCCCCATCTAGCTTCAGAGTTTGTTCTGTTAGGTGACCTAAACTGGGATATGCTTAACACCCCGGCAGTCCTACAATCTAAGCTAGATGCCCTCAATCTCACACAAATCATCAAGGAACCCACCAGGTACAACCCTAACTCTGTAAGCAAGGGCACCCTCATAGACATCATCCTGACCAACTGGCCCTCCAAATACACCTCCGCTGTCTTCAATCAGGATCTCAGCGACCACTGCCTCATTGCCTGTATCCGCTACGGTGCCGCAGTCAAACGACCACCCCTCATCACTGTCAAACGCTCCCTAAAACACTTCTGTGAGCAAGCCTTTCTAATCGACCTGGCCCGGGTACCCTGGAAGGACATTGACCTCATCCCGTCAGTTGAGGATGCCTGGTCATTCTTTAAGAGTAACTCACCATTTTAGATAAGCATGCTCCATTCAAAAAATGCAGAGCTAAGAATAGATACAGCCCTTGGTTCACTCCAGACCTGACTGCCCTCGACCAGCACAAAAACATCCTGTGGCGGACTGCAATAGCATCGAACAGTCCCCGCGATATGCAACTGTTCAGGGAAGTCAGGAACCAATACACGCAGTCAGTCAGGAAAGCTAAGGCCAGCTTCTTCAGGCAGAAGTTTGCATCCTGTAGCTCCAACTCCAAAAAGTTCTGGGACACTGTGAAGTCCATGGAGAACAAGAGCACCTCCTCCCAGCTGCCCACTGCACTGAGGCTAGGGAACACGGTCACCACAGACAAATCCATGATTATTGAAAACTTCAACAAGCATTTCTCAACGGCTGGCCATGCCTTCCGCCTGGCTACTCCAACCTCGGCCAACAGCTCCGGCCCCCCCGCAGCTCCTCGCCCAAGCCTCTCCAGGTTCTCCTTTACCCAAATCCAGATAGCAGATGTTCTGAAAGAGCTGCAAAACCTGGACCCGTATAAATCAGCTGGGCTTGACAATCTGGACCCTCTATTTCTGAAACTATCCGCCTCCATTGTCGCAACCCCTATTACCAGCCTGTTCAACCTCTCTTTCATATCATCTGAGATCCCCAAGGATTGGAAAGCTGCCGCAGTCATCCTCCTCTTCAAAGGGGGAGAAACCCTGGACCCAAACTGTTACAGACCTATATCCATTCTGCCTTGCCTATCTAAGGTCTTCGAAAGCCAAGTCAACAAACAGGTCACTGACCATCTCGAATCCCACCGTACCTTCTCCGCTATGCAATCTGGTTTCCGAGCCGGTCACGGGTGCACCTCGGCCACACTCAAGGTACTAAACGACATCATAACCGCCATCGATAAAAGACAGTACTGTGCAGCCGTCTTCATCGACCTTGCCAAGGCTTTCGACTCTGTCAATCACCATATTCTTATCAGCAGACTCAGTAGCCTCGGTTTTTCGGATGACTGCCTTGCCTGGTTCACCAATTACTTTGCAGACAGAGTTCAGTGTGTCAAATCGGAGGGCATGCTGTCCGGTCCTCTGGCAGTCTCTATGGGGGTGCCACAGGGTTCAATTCTCGGGCCGACTCTTTTCTCTGTATATATCAATGATGTTGCTCTTGCTGTGGGCGATTCCCTGATCCACCTCTACGCAGACGACACCATTCCATATACTTTCGGCCCGTCATTGGACACTTTGCTATCTAACCTCCAAACGAGCTTCAATGCCATACAACACTTCTTCCGTGGCCTCCAACTGCTCTTAAACGCTAGTAAAACCAAATGCATGCTTTTCAACCGATCGCTGCCTGCACCCGCATGCCCGACTAGCATCACCACACTGGATGGTTCCGACCTTGAATATGTGGACACCTATAAGTACCTAGGTGTCTGGCTAGACTGCAAACTCTCCTTCCAGACCCATATCAAACATCTCCAATCTACAATTAAATCAAGAGTCGGCTTTTTATTCCGTAAAAAAGCCTCCTTCACTCACGCTGCCAAGCTTACCCTAGTAAAACTGACTATCCTACCGATCCTCAACTTCGGCGATGTCATCTACAAAATTGCTTCCAACACTCTTATCAGCAAACTGGATGCAGTTTATCACAGTGCCATCCGTTTTGTCACTAAAGCACCTTATACTACCCACCACTGCGACTTGTATGCTCTAGTCGGCTGGCCCTCGCTACATATTCGTCGCAAGACCCACTGGCTCCAGGTCATCTACAAGGCCATGCTAGGTAAAGCTCCGCCTTATCTCAGTCCACTGGTCACGATGGCAACACCCATCCGTAGCATGCGCTCCAGCAGGTGTATCTCACTGATCATCCCTAAAGACAACACCTCATTCGGCCGCCTTTCGTTCCAGTACTCTGCTGCCTGTGACTGGAACGAATTGCAAAAATTGCTGAAGTTGGAGAGCTTTATCTCCCTCACCAACTTCAAACATCAGCTATCTGAGCAGCTAACCGATCGCTGCAGCTGTACATAATCTATTGGTAAATAGCCCACCCATTTTCACCTACCTCATTCCCACAGTTTTTATTTATTTACTTTTCTGCTCTTTTGCACACCAATATCTCTACCTGTACATGATCATCTGATCATTTATCACTCCAGTGTTAATCTGCAATATTGTAATTATTCGCCTACCTCCTCATGCATTTTGCACACATTGTATATAGACTCCCCTTTTTTTCTACTGTGTTATTGACTTGTTAATTGTTTACTCCATGTGTAACTCTGTGTTGTCTGTTCACACTGCTATGCTTTATCTTGGCCAGGTCGCAGTTGTAAATGAGAACTTGTTCTCAACTAGCCTACCTGGCTAAATAAAGGTGAAATAAAAAAAATAAAAAAATCCAAATCAAATAAGTATTTGGTCAATAACAAAAGTTTATCTCAATACCTTGTTACATACGCTTCGTTGGCAATGACAGAGGTCAAACATTTTCTGTAAGTCTTCACAAGGTTTTCACACACTGTTGCTGGTATTTTGGCCCATTCCTCCATGCAGATCTCCTCTAGAGCAGTTATGTTTTGGGGCTGTTGCTGGGCAACACGGACTTTCAACTCCCTCCAAAGATTTTCTATGGGGTTGAGATCTGGAGACTGGCTAGGCCACTCAAGGATCTTGAAATGCTTCTTAAACACCACTCCTTCGTTGCCCGGGCGGTGTGTTTGGGATCATTGTCATGTTGAAATACCCAGCCACCTTTCATCTTCAATGCCCTTGCTGATGGAAGGAGGTTTTCACTCAAAATCTCACAATACATGGCCCCATTCATTCTTTCCTTTACACGGATCAGTCGTCCTGGTCCCTTTGCAGAAAAACAGCCCCAAATCATGATGTTTCCACCCCCATGCTTCACAGAAGATATGGTGTTCTTTGGATGCATCTCAGCATTCTTTGTCTTCCCAACACGACGAGTTGAGTTTTTACCAAAAAGTTATATTTTGGTTTCATCTGACCATATGACATTCTCCCAATCTTCTTCTGGATCATCCAAATGCTCTCGAGCAAACTTCAGACGGGCCTGGACATGTACTGGCTTAAGCAGGGGGACACGTCTGGCACTGCAGGATTTGAGTCCCTGGCGGCGTAGTGTGTTACTGATGGTAGGCTTTGTTACTTTGGTCCCAGCTCTCTGTAGGTCATTCACTAGGTCCCCCCGCGTGGTTTTGGGATTTTTGCTCACCGTTCTTGTGATCATTTTGATGCCACGGGGTGAGATCTTGTGTGGAGCCCCAGATCGAGGGAGATTATCAATGGTCTTGTATGTCTTACATTTCCTAATTATTGCTCCCACAGTTGATTTCTTCAAACCAAGCTGCTTACCTATTGCAGATTCAGTCTTCCCATCCTGGTGCAGGTCTACAATTTTGTTTCTGGTGTCCTTTGACAGCTCTTTGGTCTTGGCCATAGTGGAGTTCGGAGTGTGACTGTTTGATGTTGCGGACAGGTGTATTTTATACTGATAACAATTTCAAACAGGTGGCATTAATACAGGTACCAAGTGGAGGACAGAGGAGCCTCTTAAAGAAGAAGTTACAGGTCTGTGAGAGCCAGAAATCCTGCTTGTTTGTAGGTGACCAAATACTTATTTTCCACCATAATTTGCAAATAAATAAATTAAAATTCCTACAATGTGATTTTCTGGATTTCTTTTCTTCTCATTTTGTCTGACATAGTTGAAGTGTACCTATGATGAAAATTACAGGCCTCTCTCATCTTTTTAAGTGGGAGAACTTGCACAATTGGTGGCTGACTAAATGCTTTTTTTGCTCCACTGTCGTTACTACCAGGCATGAGTTCCCCAATTGTAGCCTGTACATTGAATATATTCACTGATCATGTACTTTATCTTATAGAGTACATGGTCTGTAACACAACGTTCAGGTATGAAAGTCTGTGAGACATTATTTTTCAGTCAAATCCAATACTAGGAGTATAAACTCCTTTCTCTGAATGATGCTATGTCTGCATGCATGTATTACAATTATACACTTCAACAGTGTTTACCAAGCCTGGTCCTGGGACATAAATGGCTACAGATTGAAACTACACAATAGACTATAGCTCATGATTTAATGAGTTAAAGGGTGTCTTGTAATTCATATACAGTAACATAATTTAAAAACAGTACACTACATGTCATAATCACCAGGTAAATACTCTAAAACAGGTTCATCTCAATATCTAATTTCCTTCATCAGCACTGATCTGAGGGCATGGGATAGGTGTAGTATTTAATCAAATGTGAGACTTAATTTCAACCAGTAGAGAATGTGAACCAATTCCAGTAGAGAATGTGAAACACTTTATGGAAAGAAGATAATTATCCAAGTGTTATAAATACATAATACATGCATTATAAATATTATAATTGTAATATTATATTATAAATACAAGTGCAGTGTGTCCTTCAATGCACATCTAGTGTGCATTATACAAACTGGGAAGAAAGAGGAGGTGGGGAGAGAGAATTGTGGGAAACAGTGTAAAAGACAGAAAAGGAAAGAGGTAACAGCAGAAGAGCAGGGAAGACACGAATGATTGATGAATTACAGTTCTACTCCCAGGTCATCACAATTACATAACAGTGTCTCTAGCAGTGTCTCCTAACCAACTTGGGGCACTTAGTTGGCCCGAAGGTTATCTTAAAATTAAGAGAGTTAAAATCTCTTTGGACGAGGGGGCAGTATTTTGACGTCTTGATGAAAAGCGTGCCCAAAGTAAACTGCCTGTTACTCAGGCCCAGAAGCTAGGATATGCATATAATTTGTAGATTTGGATAGAAAACACTCTAAAGTTTCTACAACTGTTAATAAGCTTTGTTTTTTTTTATTATATCTCTCTCCATCTGTCCCTCGTCTGCAGGTATGTTTTGAGGTGAGAGAGGCTGCCAACCCCCAGTCCCGACATCACCACCTCACCCTCTCTTAAAACCTGTTATGGCTAGGCGTCCCGCTAGCGGCACACCTTGACCACACCTTGACCATATCCGATGAAATTTCAGTGCGTAAAATTCAAATTACAGAAATATAAATATTTAACATTCAATACAAGTGTTATACATCAAAATAAAGCTTAACTTCTTGTTAATCTAGACACTGTGTCACATTTCAAAAACGCTTTATGGTGAAAGCACACAATGCAATTATCTGAGGACAGCGCCCCGCATACAAAAGCATGAAAAACATATTTTAACCTGGAAAGTGCGCCATGAAAGTCAGAAATAGCGATATAATAAATGCCTTACCTTTGAAGATCTTCTTCTGTTGGCACTCCAAAAGGTCCCAGGAACGTCACAAATGGTCCTTTTGTTCGATAAAGTCCTTCTTTATATCCATAAAAACTCAGTTTATCTGGCGCGCTTCAGTCAATAATCCACCGGTTTCCCTCCTTCAAAATGCATACAAATGAATCCCAAATGTTACCAGTAAACTTATCCAAATTAGTCAAACAACATTTATAATCAAACCTCAGGTACCCTAATACGTAAATAAACGATAAAATTTAAGACGGAGAATCGTTATTGTCTTTGCCGGAGATAAACAACAAAGAACGCGCTCTCATGAAAACACTACAGGCAAAATGGGAGCCACCTAGAAAAACTATAAATTCTAGCTAATTTTTCCAAAAACAAGTCTGATGTCTTTCTAAAGACTGTTGACATCTAGTGAAAGCCCTAGGAACTGCATTCTGGGAGGATTTTGCCTCATAATAAAAATGACAGCCTTTGGAAACAATGTTAGGCTGAATTTATTTTTGGGGGTGGATGGTTTGTCCTCAGGATTTTTCTCAGGCTTTCGCCTGCAATATATGAACGACAACATTGCATCAGTGGTCAGCTAGTGGCTCTCAGAGTGATTTGTGCGTAATAGACAAAGGCGGCCATTGCTCCTCTCGCTCCTTCTAAGAAGCCAATTGTCCCGGTTGATATATTATCAAATAGATATTTGAAAAACACCTTGAGGATTGATTATAAAAAAACGTTTGCCTTGTTTCTGTCGATATTATGGATCTAATTTGGAATATTTTTCGGCGTTGTCGTGACCGCAATTTCCGGTGGATTCCTCAACAAAATGTGAAGAACAAATGGAGGTATTTCGACTATAAAATTAATCTTTATGGAACAAAATTAACATTTGCTGTCTAACTGGGAGTCTCTTGAGTGAAAACATCCGAAGCTCATCAAAGGTAAATTATTTAATTTGATTGCTTTTCTGATTTTTGTGACCAAGCTGCCTGATCATAATGCTATGCTAGGCTATCGATAAATGTACACAAATGCTTGTCTTGCTTTGGCTGTAAAGCATCATTTTAAAATCTGAGATGACAGGATGATTAACAAAAGGCTAAGCTGTGTTTCACTATATTTCAATTTTTTGTCCGTTGTGTTATGCTAATTAGTGTAGTTGATGACAATTCTCCCGGATCCGGGAGGGGTAGTTTCAAGAGCCTCTTGGTGTTAGGGGGCAGTATTTTAATTTTTGGGAAAAAAACGTTATCGTTTTAAATGGGATATTTTGTCAGGAAAAGATGCTAGAATATGAATATAATTGACAGCTTTGGAAAGAAAACACTGTAACGTTTCCAAAACTGTTGTCACGGTTTTCTATAGGTGTCATGCATAGGTGTAATAGGTGGTAGGGAAGTCAGGCGCAGGAAAGTCAAATGGAGTGTAAAATGGAGTCTTTTAATAAAGTCCATGGAGTATGCTCCATAACACTAAATGTACATAAACAAACGAACATGGGTACGAGGACCCGACGCGCACCTATACAACAATCACACTACACTGACAATAAAACAATCTCTGACAAAGACATGAGGGGAAACAGAGGGTTAAATACACAACAGGTAGTGAATGGGATTGAAAACAGGTGTGTGGGAAGACAAGACAAAACCAATGGAAAATGAAAAAAGGATCAATGATGGCTAGAAGACCGGTGAAGTCGAACGCCGAGCACCGCCCGAACAAGGAGAGGCAACGACTTCGGCAGAAGTCGTGACAATAGGTGAAAGAGAGTCAGACCAAAATGCGGCGTGGCTATTGCGATCCATGTTTAATGATACTGAAGTAAACACGAATCAATACGAAAAAACAATAAACAATACACGAAAACCGAAACAGCCTAATACTGGTGCAAACTAACACACGACGGACAAACTAGACACACAACATAGAATGCCCACTCAGATCACACCCTGACCAAACAAAACATATAAACATACAAGGCAAACTATGGTCAGGGTGTGACAACTGTAAAGATATTGTCTGTGAGTATAACAGAACTGATGTTGCAGGCGAAAGAAAAATCCAATCCGGAAGTGGCCCAGGTTAACCTCTTGAAACTCCCCATCCCGGATCCGGGATTGTGACTAAGCCTCAGGCTCATTAGCATAACGCAACGTTAACGATTTCTGAAAATCGCAAATAAAATTAAAATAATGCGTTTGCTCTCAAGCTTAGCCTTTTCTTAACAACACTGTCATCTCAGATTTTCAAAATATGCTTTTGAACCATAGAAATTGACTAATTTGTGTAAGAGTATGCAAAGCTAGCATAGCATTTTGTGTAGCATGTAGCACGCAACATTTTCACAAAAGCCAGATAACCAAATAAATAAAATAATTTACCTTTGAAGAGCTTCTGATGTTTTCAATGAGGAGACTCCCAGCCACATACCAAATGCGCAGTGTTTCCTGAAAGCGTCTGTGTGTAGGAGAAATCGTTCCGTTTTCTACATTGCGCCTGGCTACCGAAACGAACCGAAAATGCAGTCACCTACAACGTGAAACTTTTTCCGGATTAACTACATAATATCGACCGAAACATGGCAAACGTTGTTTGGAATCAATCCTCAAGGTGTTTTTTCACATATCTCTTCATTGACATGCAGTTCTTGGAAGCTTGCTTTTCTCTCTCTGCCCCATGGAAAAATACTGGCAGGTGACTTTTGCGCACCAATTTCGGCGCAGGACACCGGGCGGACACGTGGTAAATGTGGTCTCTTATGGTCAATCTTCCAACGATCTGCCTACAAATACGTCACAATGCTGCAGACACCTTGGGGAAACGACAGAAAGGGCAGACTCATTCCTCTTGCGTTCACAGCCATATAAGGAGATCATGAAAGACAGAGCCTCAAAAATCCTTGTCATTTCCTGGATGCCAAGTCATCTTGGTTTTGCCTGAAGCTCACGTTCTAGGGCACGCACAGAGAAGATATTTGTATTTCTGGACACGTCAGAGTGTTTTCTTTCGAACAGTAGCAATTATATGCATAGTCGAGCATCTTTTTGTGACAAAATATCTTGTTTAAAACGGGAACGTTTTTCTTCCAAAAATGAAATAGCGCCACCATAAGTGTAAGAGGTTTTAAGAAAGCGCTGCGTTCCCATGACTCCCTATTCAGCTGTGAATGTACCATCAATGAGCTTATGCTTTCTACGTATTCCCCAAGGTGTATACAGCATTGTGACGTAGTTTTACGCATTTCTGTTGAAGAATAGCCATAGGCAGCCACATTGCGTAAGTGGGCACATTACTCTAATCGGTCAAAGTGAAAAATGAATTGTCCCAACGGATATATTATCGAATAGATATTAGAAAAACATCTAGGGGATGGATTCTTAACAACGTTTGCCATGTTTCTGTCGATATTATGGAGCTAATTTGGAATATTTTTTGGTGTTTTGGTGACTGCGATTTCGGGCAATTTCTCAGCCAAAGGTGAAGAACAAACGGAGCTATTTCACCTACAAAAATAATATTTTGGGAAAAAATTTACTTTGGCTGTCTACCTGGGAGTCTCGTGAGTGAAAACATCCGAAGTTCATCAAAGGTAAACAATTTAATTTGATTGCTTTTCTGATTTCCGTGACAAGGTTGCCTGCTGCTAGCAAGGCATAATGCTATGCTAGGCTATGATAAACTTACACAAATGCTTTCTTGTGTTGGCTGTAAAGCATATTTTGAAAATCTGAGATGACAGGGTGATTAACAAAAGGCTAAGCTGTGTTCCAATATATTTCACTTGTGATTTTCATGAATAGGAAGATTTTCTAGGAATATTTATGTCCGTTGCGTTATGCTAATTAGTGTCAGATGATGACAACGGTCCCGTTCACGAGATGGGGTGTCACTACAGGTTAATCATGCTAACACTAACAATCATCACAATCATCAGGAGGTGAATTGAAAAACTGATCTTGGATCATTACCTCTGGGACTACTGCATCTCTATCTGTATTACAATGTAAATCATCATAAATCATCAAATCATCTGTAATAATACTTTCTGTTGACCCGACCAAGTGACCTCTCACCTCTGTGCCCTCTATGTATTCAGTTCAGATGTGGGAAGGGTTTACCAGCAGCTAATATAACCTAGAGGATTTAGGGAGAAGGGAGAAGAGGGATGAAGTGAAGGAGAAACTGTTTTGAGAAAATAAGGTAGTTAAAGTGTTCAACAGGAATCTGTGTTTGTGGCCTCACCTGGTGTTCAGACTATGTGGCTGCAGAGTACTTTATAGGACAAACAGTATAGCGTAGATATATAAATATAAATAATGAATTCTTACCATTCTCTATGGTTGGTCCTCTTGCCTATTCTTTGAAGGTGGAAGGAGCCACTGTTACAACACAACACAATCAGATTGATAAATTAGGTTGTAGGTGTGGATTATAGGGTGTCTAATTGTTCTGAATCTTGTCAATATGGGTGACTCTTAAAAGAGCCATTTTGTTTTTGTACAATCACTCTAAACAGCACCCTCGTCTGAGAAGTAGAGAAAAAAGTGAGAGAAACTTGGAATTGAATAACTGCAGTTTACATAGCTAAGTAATGGATGGCTCTTAATTAACTTCTTGACGCTACCCATCCCTTAAGCGGGATAATTGTCATCAGCAACCGCTGAATAGCATAGCGCCTCAGTCAAATAATATTACTAAAAATATTCATATTCATGAAATCACAAGTGCAATATTGCAAAACACAGCTTAGCCTTTTGTTAATCCAACTGTCGTCTCAGATTTTGAAATTATGCTTTACAGCGAAATTAATCGAAGCGTTCGTGTAAGTTTATCGATCGCATGACAAAACATTATGTACACTTAGCATCAGGTAGCTTGGTCATGAAAATCAGAAAAGCAATCAAATTAATTGTTTACCTTTGATGATCTTCGGATGTTTTCACTCACGAGACTCCTAGTTACACAAATGTTCATTTTGTTATATTGATATATTTTTATATCCAAAATACCTCCGTTTGTTTGGCGCATTATGTTCAGAAATCCACAGGAAAGAGAGGTCACGACAACGCAGACAAATTCCAAATAATATCCCTAATGTCCACAGAAATATGTTAAACGTTTTTTATAATCAATCCTCAGGTTGTTTTTAAAATATATAATCGATAATATATCAAATGTCTTTCACAGTAGGAGAGGGAAAAACAATAGCTGTCCAAATTCTGTTGCACAAGCAAAACTCATGTGACCACTTGACGCGATGTTATCGTTCTGGCTCATTTTTCAAAAATAAAAGCCTGAAACTATGTCTGAAGACTGTTGACACATTGAGGAAGCGATAGGAAAAGGAATCTGGTTGATATCCCTTTAAATGGAGCAATGGGAGGCTATGGAACATGGAGTTTTCAAAATAGAAGCCACTTCCTGGTTTGATTCTTCTCAGGGTTTCACCTGCAATATGAGTTATGTTATACTCACAGATAATATTTTGACAGTTTTGGAAACTTTAGAGTGTTTTCTATCCCAATTCATCAATTATATGCATATTCTAGGATCTGGTCCTGAGAAATAGGCCGTTTACTTTGGGAACGTTATTTTTCCTAACATAAAAATAGTGTTTAGCTTCAAGAGGTTAAAAGAGCCATTGGTTGTTCATAGTCTAGTCTATAGTGTTGCCAGGGAACAGCACCCTCTTCGAAGAAGTAGGAGGTGAAGATCTCCCACACACAGATTGCCTCCTGTTGTTGGCCCCCATCCTTGAAACATCCTGCAGAGCAGCAGACCTGTTGATGGAATTTATAGCTTTAAAGGAATGATTAGAATACTCCACTTAGAAACCATATAAATGTAGAAATTGACTAGAATCATGAAGTTATAATTAATGATGTGTGTAGTTTTAGTCAGTCAAACAATATGTCTATTATAGTGTCTTGAGCACAGACTGTCGCTGCCTACCTGACTAGAGATTTGGGAGAGAACGGGACGTCTCAAGGACAAGGTCTCCCTAATCTCTGTCGGCTGGGTAGTGAGACAGTATGTGCGTCGGATACCTTCTGTTTTGTGTGGAAGTATGTGTGTGCGTATGTTTGTGTGAATGTGTGTTTGTGTGAATGTATGTTTGTGTGAAGGTGTGCGTGAGAAGCCAGTATAAAATGAATTGTTTTGTACAACAGGCTAGCACGCTCTAGTAAATACATTTTCTGACTGTTGTAGCTGGGCCTCTGTCCGATTCATTTCAACCAGTTTCTTACAAATTCTGGGTTCCAGGCTGAGTAATTCATTAAATTGGGTTCATGAACATTGAGTACATAATTCTTGTGACAAGACCTCACCTCTGGCACACGGCGGCGAGCTGCAGATCCCCTTCTGTTCCTTGTGTCCATCCTCGTGAAGTTATGCAGGACATAGGTAACCTTCACACACACCTGAATTTCCCCACAAGGCAGTCCCAGATGGCCCTGGTCACCCAATGGTGCAATGCCCTACACGGTATCTTTAGGCAATCATTTTGAAGGAATCTCCAGTTGCAAGGTATCTGTAGGAATACGCAAGAAAATGTCAACTTTTACATCACCAGGTCATTGTGGATTACTAAAGTATAATACATCTTATAACAAATCATGATAACATTGGATAGTTAGATGAATGTGCACACACATGTGCGTGTGTAGCATGTTACAACAGCTGGATCATATCAAGGATAGCATCACAAATGATTATTATACTCAAATTAGACAGCACTGAATATTATGCTATTATTATCTCTTTCCTCACTCCCAGGGACTGGAACTACACAAAAATACATGCTCTATGCAGAATAGCCTACTCTCTCCCTTCTTTGACAGTTGGGAATAATGTGGATGATTGGAAACAGGGGAGCAAAGTTTGTTTGTCACCAGAGCGATTTAGAGAATATGACTTCTTACCTGTGAATAAATTACTGAAATGGACAATGGAATCCAGAAAATCACATTGTAGGATTTTTAATTAATTAATTTGCTAATTATGGTGGAAAATAAGTATTTGGTCACCTACAAACAAGCAAGATTTCTGTCTCTCACAGACCTGTTGTCACACCCTGACCATAGTTTACTTTGTATGTTTCTATGTTTTGGTTGGTCAGGGTGTGATCTGAGTGGGCAATCTATGTTGGATGTCTTGTTTGTCTATTTCTATGTCTGGCCTGATATGGTTCTCAATCAGAGGCAGGTGTTAGTCATTGTCTCTGATTGGGAACCATATTTAGGTAGCCTGGGTTTCACTGTGTGTTTGTGGGTGATTGTTCCTGTCTCTGTGTTTATTGTCAAAAGATAGGCTGTATAGGTTTTCACGTTCCGTTTGTTGTTTTTGTATTGTTCATTTTCTTCATAATTAAACATGTCTCAAGAATACCACGTTGCATTTTGGTCCGCTTCTCCTTCACCAGACGAGAATCGTTACACCTGTAACTTCTTATTTAAGAGGCTCCTCTGTCCTCCACTCGTTACCTGTATTAATGGCACATGTTTGAACTTGTTATCAGTATAAAAGACACCTGTCCACAACCTCAAACAGTCACACTCCGAACTCCACTATGGCCAAGACGAAAGAGCTGTCAAAGGACACCAGAAACAAAATTGAAGACCTGCACCAGGATGGGAAGACTGAATCTGCAATAGGTAAGCAGCTTGGTTGGAAGAAATCAACTGTGGGAGCAATAATTAGGAAATGGAAGACATACAAGACCACTGATAATCTCCCTCGATCTGGGGCTCCACGCAAGATCTCACCCCGTGGGGTCAAAATGATCACAAGAGCGGTGAGCAAAAATCCCAGAACCACACGGGGGGATCTAGTGAATGACCTGCAGAGAGTTGGGACCAAAGTAACAAAGCCTACCATCAGTAACACACTACGCAGCAAGGGACTCAAATCCTGCAGTGTCAGACGTGTCCCCCTGTTTAAGCCAGTACATGTCCAGGCCCGTCTGTAGTTTGCTGGAGAGCATTTGGATGATCTAGAAGAAGATTGGGAGAATGTCATATGGTCAGATGAATACAAAATAGAACTTTTTGGTAAAAACTCAACTCGTCGTGTTTGGAGGACAAAGAATGCTGAGTTGCATCCAAAGAACACCATACCTACTGTGAAGCATGGGGGTGGAAACATCATGCTTTGGGGCTGTTTTTCTGCAAAGGGACCAGGACAACTGATCCGTGTAAAGGAAAGAATGAATGGGGCCATGTATCGTGAGATTTTGAGTGAAAACCTCCTTCCAATCGCAAGGGCATTGAAGATGAAACGTGGCTGGGTCTTTCAGCATGACAATGATCCCAAACACACCGCCCGGGCAACGAAGGAGTGGCTTCATATGAAGCATTTCAAGGTCCTGCAGTGGCCTAGCCAGTCTCCAGATCTCAACCCCATAGAAAATCTTTGGAGGGAGTTTAAAGTCCGTGTTGCCCAGCAACAGCCCCAAAACATCACTGCTCTAGAGTAGATCTGCGTGGAGGAATGGGCCAAAATACCAGCAACAGTGTGTGAAAACCTTGTGAAGACTTATAGAAAACGTTTGACCCCTGTCATTGCCAACAAAGGGTATAGAACAAAGTATTGAGATAAACTTTTGTTATTGACCAAATACTTATTTTTCACCATAATTTGCAAATAAATTCATAAAAAATCCTACAATGTGATTTTCAGGATGTTTTCTTCTGATTTTGTCTGTCGTAGTTGAAGTGTACCTGTGATGAAAATTACAAGCCTCTCTTATCTTTTTAAGTGGGAGAACTTGCATAATTGGTGGCTGACTAAATAGTTTTTTGCCCCACTGTACATATCCCAGAAGCCATGGATTACAGGCAACATCCACACTGAGCTAATGGCTACACCTGCCGCTTTCAAGGAGTGGGAAGTAATATGGATGCTTTTAAGAAATCCCTTTAAGACCTCCGACAAGACATCAAACAGGCAAAGCATCAATACAGGACTAAGATCAAATCCTACTATGCCGGCTCTGAAGCTCGTTGAATGTGGCAGGGAAACTCAGCCATGACCTGCCTAGTGACGCAAGCCTACCAGATGGGCAAAATATCTTCTATGCTTGTTTCAAGGCAAACAACACTGAACCATGCATGAGAGCACAAGCTGTTATGGATGACTGTGTGATCTAAGACGTTTAAGCAAGTTAACCTCTTGAAACTCCCCATCCAGGATCCGGGATCGTGACTAAAGCCTCAGGCTCATTAGCATAACGCAACGTTAACGATTTCTGAAAATCGCAAATAAAATTAAAATAATGCGTTTGCTCTCAAGCTTAGCCTTTTCTTAACAACACTGTCATCTCAGATTTTCAAAATATGCTTTTGAACCATAGAAATGGACTAATTTGTGTAAGAGTATGCAAAGCTAGCATAGCATTTTGTGTAGCATGTAGCACGCAACATTTTCACAAAAGCCAGATAACCAAATAAATAAAATCATTTACCTTTGAAGAGCTTCTGATGTTTTCAATGAGGAGACTCTCAGTCACATGCCAAATGCGCAGTTTTTCCTGAAAGCGTCTGTGTGTAGGAGAAATCGTTCCGTTTTCTACATTGCGTCTGGCTACCGAAACGAACCGAAAATGCAGTCACCTACAACGTAAAACTTTTTCCGGATTAACTACATAATATCGACCGAAACATGGCAAACGTTGTTTGGAATCAGTCCTCAAGGTGTTTTTTCACATATCTCTTCATTGACATGCAGTTCGTGGAAGCTTGCTTTCCTCTCTGTATTCCTTGGAAAAATACTGGCAGGTGACTTTTGCGCACCAATTTCGGCGCAGGACACCGGGCGGACACGTGGTAAATGTGGTCTCTTATGGTCAATCTTCCAATGATCTGCCTACAAATACGTCACAATGCTGCAGACACCTTGGGGAAACGACAGAGAGGGTTGATTCATTCCTCTTGCGTTCACAGCCATATAAGGAGATCATGACAAACAGAGCCTCAAAAATCCTTGTCATTTCCTGGATGCCATCTCATCTTGGTTTTGCCTGAAGCTCACGTTCTAGGGCACGCACAGAGAAGATCTTTGTATTTCTGGACACGTCAGAGTGTTTTCTTTCGAACAGTAGCAATTATATGCATAGTCGAGCATCTTTTTGTGACAAAATATCTTGTTTAAAACGGGAACGTTTTTCATCCAAAAATGAAATTGCGCCCCTAGAGTTCCAAGAAGTTAACATTCACAAGGCTGCAGGGCCAGACGGATTACTAGTACCAATACTTAGAGCACGCGCTGAACTTCTGGCAAGTGTCTTCACTGACATTTTCAACCTCTGCATGACCCAGTCTGTAGTACTTGCATGTTTCAAGCAGACCACCGTTGTCCCTGTGCCCAAGAACACCAAGGTTACCTCTCGCCCTGTAGCACTTTAATTTGTCATGGCACACATCAACACCATCATCTCAGACACACTGGAACCACTCCAATTCGGATACCACCGAACAGATATCTATTGAACTCCAGACTGACATCTCCCACCTGGACAAGAGGAGCACCTATGTGAACATACTTTTGACTACAGCTCAGTGTTCAACACCATAGTGCCCTCCAAGACAATCACTAAGCTAAGGATCCTGGGACTGAACACCTCCCTGACGGCCGCCCCCAGGGGGTGAGGGTAGGCAACAACACATCTGACATGCTAACCCTCAACACGGGGACCCCTCAGGGATGCATGCCCAGTCCCCTCTTGTAGTTCTTGTTCACCCATGACTACGTGTCCAGGCACGACTCCATCACCATCATTAAGTTTGCTGATGACATGACAGTGATAGACTTGATCACCAACGACAATAAAACAGCCTATAGGGAGGAGGTCAGTGACTTGGCAGTGTGGTGCCAGGACGACAAATTCTCCCTCAACGTCAAGCAAAATAAAAAAGCTAATCGTGGTCTACATACAGGAAACAGAGTATTGAGCACACCCCCACTTACATCGATGGGGCTGTAGTGGACCGGGTCGAGAGCTTCAAGTTCCTCTGTGTCCACTAAGGATCTATCATGGTCCACACACTCCAACACAGTCGTGAAAAGGGCCTGACATCGCCTCTTCTGCCTGAGGAGGCTGAAAAGATTTGGCATTGGCCCTCAGATCCTCAAAAAGTTCAACAGCTGCCCCATTGAGAGCATCTAAACTGGCTCCATCCCAGCTTGGTACGGCAACTGCTTGGTATCCGATCGCACTACAAAGGGTTGTGCGTACGGCCTAGTACATCACTCGGCAGAGGTCCCTGCCATTCAGGATCTCTATACCAGGCGCTGTCAGAGGATGGCCCTAAGACTCCAGTTAGTTAAATAGTTACCCAAACAGCTACCCTGACTATTTGCATTGACCATTTTTGCATAAACTGTTTTCACTCATCACATACGCTGCTCTTACTGTTTATTATCTACCCTGTAGCCTAGTGACTTTATTCCAGGTTATGCGTACATTTAACTATCTCAATTACTTCATACCCCTGCACATCGATTCAGTACTGGTACCATGTGTATATAGCCAAGTTATCATTACTCATTTATTATTAGGTGTTATTACTTGATATTATTTCTCTATTTTCTTTCTCTCTGCATTGTTGGGAAGGACCCATAAGTAAGCATGTCACTGTTAGTCACACCTGTTGTTAACAAAGCATGTGACGAATACTATTTGATTTCATTTGTTTTTTTTGTGTGTACTCAAAGAGCTAGGTCTATGTAGCCAGGCCAACAAAGAGCTTTATGTAACCTGACAATTGGCGGCTTTGCAAAGCTTCTAGTATTCATTTTCATTATCCGGTTTTATCGCTGTCGCATGGAATCAACACTAATGCCATCAAGGTTAATCAGCATTGGTGGGTGTGTGTGTGTGTGTGTGTCTATGTGTGTACGCGTGTGTACGTATATATGTTTGTACAGTGCCTTCGGAAAGTATTCAGACCCATTGTCTTTTCTACATTTTGTTACGTTACAGCCTTATTCTAAAATTGTTTAAATACATAAAAATCCTCAGCAATCTCCACACAATACCCCATAAGGACAGAGAAAAAACTGGTTTTTAGATTTTTTTGGCCAATGTATAATATTAAAAAAATGGAAATACCTTATTTACATAAGTATTCAGACCCTTTGCTTTGAGGCTAGAAATTGAAGTCAGGTGCATGCTGTTTCCATTGATTATCATTGAGATGTTTCTACAAATTTGAGTCCACCTGTGGTAAATTCAGTTGATTGGACATGATTTGGAAAGGCACACAGAGTTCACAATACATGTCAGAGCAAAAACAAGCAATCTGGGTAAGGGTACCAAAATATGTCTGCAGATTGAAAGTCCCCAAGAACACAGTAAGCTTCATCATTCTTAAATGGAAGAAGTTTGGAACCACTAAGACTCTTCCTAGAGCTGGCCGTCCGGACAAACTGAGCAATCGGGGGAGAAGAGCCTTGGTCTGGGAGCTGACCAAGAACCCGATGGTCACTCTGACAGAACTCCAGAGTTCCTCTATGGAGATGGGAAAACGTTCCAGAAGGACAAGCATCTCTGCATCACTCCACCAATCAGGCCTTCATGGTAGTAGCCAGAAGGAAGCCACTCCTCACTAAAAGGCAGATGACAGCCCACTTGGAGTTTACTCTTTGGCCTGAATGCCAAGCATCATGTCTGGAAGAAACCAGGAACCATCCCTACGGTGAAGCACAGTGGTGGCAGCATCATGCTGTGGGGATGATTTTCAGCGGCAGGGACTGGTACACGAGTCAGGATCAAGACAAAGATGAACGGAGCAAAGTACAGAGAGATCCTTGATTAAAACCTTCCCCAGAGTGCTAAGGACCTCAGACACACAGCCAAGACAACACGTGGGTGGCTTCGGGACAAGTCTTTGAATATCCTTGAGTGGCCCAGCCAGAGCCCGGACTTGAACCCAATCGAACATCTCTGGAGAGTCCTGAAAATAGCTGTGCAGCAATGCCCATCCAACCTGACAGAACTTGAGAGGATCTGCAGAGAAGAATGGGAAGGTGTGCCAAGCTTGTAGCGTCCTACCCAAGAAGACACAAGGCTGTAATTGCTGCCAAAGGTGCTTCAACAAAGTACTGAGTAAAGGGAATGAAACCTTACGTAAATGTGATATTCAGTTTAGAAAAACTGTTTTTTCCATTGTCATTATGTGCTATTGTGCGTAGATTGATATGAACAATTAACTATTTCATCAATTTTAGAATAAGGCTGTAACCTAACTAAATGTGAAAAAGTCAAAGGATCTGAAGACTTTACGAAGGCACTGAACAAAAATATAAGCTCATCAGGTAAAGTGTTGGTCCCATGTTTCCTGAAATAAAATAAAATAATCCAGAAATGTTCTATACACACAAGCTTATTTCCCCCCCAAAATAAAATAATTGTTTACATCCCTGTTAGTGCCCAGTCATGTGAAATCCATAGATTAGGGCCTAATGAATATGTTTCAATTGACTGATTTCCTTATGTGAACTGTAAGTCAGTGAAATTGTTGACATTGTTGCATGTTGCGGTTATATTTTTGTTCAGTAGATGTATATATATACAGTTGAAGTCGGAGGTTTACATACACCTTAGCCAAATACATTTAAACTCAGTTTTTCACAATTCCTGACATTTAATCCAAGTTAAACATTTCCTGTCTTAGGTCAGTTAGGATCAACACTTTATTTTAAGAATGTGAAATGTCAGAATAATGGTAGAGAGAAATTTATTTCAGTTTTTATTTCTTTCATCACATTCCCAGTGGGTCAGAAGTTTACATACACTCAATTAGTATTTGGTAGCATTGCCTTTAAATTGTTTAACTTGGGTCAAGTGTTTTCGGGTAGCCTTCCACCAGCTTCGGACAGAGCTGATGTAACTGAGTCAGGTTTGAAGGCCTCCTTGCTCGCACATGCTTTTTCAGTTCTGCCCACACATTTCTATGGGATTGAGGTCAGGGCTTTGTGATGGTCACTCCACTACCTTGACTTTGTTGTCCTTAAGCCATTTTGCAGCAACTTTGGAAGTATGCTTGGGGTCATTGTCCATTCGGAAGACTTATTTGCGACCAAGCTTTAACTTCCTGACTGATGTCTTGAGATGTTGCATCAATATATCCACATCATTTTCCTGCCTCATGATGCCATCTACTTTGTGAAGTGCACCATTTCCTCCTTCAGCAAAGCACCCCCACAACATGATGCTGCTACTACCGTGCTTCACGCTTTGGATGGTGTTCTTCGGCTTGCAAGCCTCCCCTTTATCCTCCAAACATAAGGATGGTCATTATGGCCAAATAGTTCTATTTTGTTTCATCAGACCAGAGGACATTTCTCCAAAAAGTACGATCTTTGTCCCCATGTGCAGTTGCAAACCGTAGTCTGGCTTTTTTATAGTAGTCTGGCGATTTTCAAGCAGTGGCTTCTTCGATATAGGACTCGTTTTACTGTGGATAGATACTTTTGTACCTGTTTCCTCCATCAGCTTCACAAGGTTCTGGGATTGATTTGCACTTTTCTCACCAAAGTACGTTCATTTCTAGGAGACAGGATGCGTCTCCTTCCTGAGCGGTATGACAGCTGCGTGGACCCATGGTGTTTATACTAGCGTACTATTGTTTGTACAGATGAAGGTGGTACCTTATGCATTTGGAAATTGCTCCCAAGGATGAAGCAGACTTGTGGAGGTCGACAATTTATTTATTTTTATTTATTTTCCCATGATGTCAAGCAAAGAGTCACTGAGTTTGAAGATAGGCATTGAAATAGATCCACAGGTACACCTCCAATTGACTCAAATTATGTCAATTATCCCATCAGAAGCTTCTAAAGTCTTGACTTAATTTTCTGGAATTTTCCAAGCTGTTTAAAGGCACAGTCAACTTAGTGTATGTAAACATCTGACCCACTGTAATTATGATACAGGGAATTGTAAGTGAAATAATCTGTCTGTAAACAATTGTTTGAAAAATTACTTGTGTCATGCACAAAGTAGTGTCCTAACCGACTTGCCAAAACTATAGTTTGTTAACAAGAAATTTGTGGAGTGGTTTAAAAGTGAGTTTTAATTTCTCCAACCTAAGTGTATGTAAACTTCCAACTTCAACTGTATACACTACATAATCACTACAAGTATGTGGATACCTGCCTGTCGAACATCTCATTCCAAAGTCATGGGCATCAATATGGAGTTGGTCCCCCCTTTGCTGCTGTGATAGCCTCCACTGTTCTGGGAAGGCTTTCCACTAGATGTTGGAACATTGCTGCAGGGACTTGTTCCATTCATCCAGATTATTAGTCATGTCGGTTAACCATGAAAAACAGCCCCAGACCATAACTCCTCCTCCACCAACTTCACAGTTGGCACTTTGAATTGGGTTAGGTTGCTTTCTCCTTGCATCCGCCAGACCCAGATTGTCAGACTGTCAGATGGTGAAGTATGATCTGTCACTCCAGAGAACACGTTTCCACTGCTCCAGAGTCCAATGGCAGCGAGCTTTTACCGCTCTAGCCAGCGCTTGGCAATGAATGCTGTTCTTAGGCTTGTGTGCTGCTTCTCGGCCATGGAAGCCCCTTTCATGAAGCTACTGACGCACAGTTCTTGTTATGCCATTGCTTCCAGAGGCAGTTTGGAACTCGGCAGTGTTGCAACCAAGGATAGACAATTTTTCTTGCCCGTTCTGTGAGCTTGTGTGGCCTACCACTTCGCGGCTGAGCCGTTGTTGGTCCTAGCCGTTTCCACTTCATAATAACAGCGCTTACAGTTGACCAGGGCAGCTCTAGCAGGGAAGAAATTTGACAAACTGACTTGTTGAAAAATTGGCATACTATGACGGTGCCACGTTCAAAGTCACTGAGCTCTTCAGTAACGCCATTCTACTGCCAATGTTTGTCTATGGAGATTGCATGGCAGTGTGCTCAATTGTATACACCCGTCAGCAATGGGTGTGGCTAGGTGAATAGCTGAATCAACTAATTTGAAGGATGTCTACATTCTTTAAGATATATGGTGTTCATAGGGTGGCAGGTAGCCTAGCAGTTAAGAGAGTTGTGCCCTTAACCGAAAGTTTGCTGGTTCAAATCCCTGAGCTGATTAGCTGACAAATCTGCCGATGTGCCCTTGAGCAAGGGACTTAACCCTAATTACTCCTGTAAATCGCTCTGGACATGAGTGTCTGTAAAACATGTGTGTGTCTCTGAGAAAGGTGGAGATATATGATGATTTTTCTACATCAATGCAACAAAAGCAAACAAAATCATTTGCCCAGTATATGCTCAGTTAAGACAGTGCCATAGCTGAAAACTCTAAGTCCGTCCAGAGAGTCCGACTGGGACACTTGGCTGGAAAGGGATAGAGGACTAAGGAGAGGACTGAGTAGTGGTGCCCTTGACCTGTTCTCCCTGTTATATTTGGAGACGTGGACGACCCATAGCAGCCAGGCTGCACTGCTCTCCTCCACTCCCCACCCATCAGTGTCATAGAAAACGTCAGCTTGGCGTTTATTTTCCCCTACAAACTGAACCGCTCAGTATAATTTCTCCTCGTTGTCCGTTTGATAACGGTTTGGTTTACACCAGCTCAAAGTAACTGAGCAGACCTATGATCAAATTGTTTCTAAAAGCAAATCTGTGTCCGAATCCCTCTGAGATACAGCGTAGAACCAAATGGTGGGAATGAACGGAGGGTAAAGTAGAGAGACGGAGTGATAAAGAAGGATGAAGGTGAAGAATAAACACTTTGCACGAATGTCATATATCCTGGTCTTTATCACAGGCGTGCTTGACCAGTGTCTGTAACCTGGCGCCCTGGTTAGGGGCGAGAGCCAGTAAACCCGCTTATTGGGCTAGAATGTGAACCCTATCTGTTTTCTATAAAACTGTTTCCAGAGCCGTCTCTACCAGCTGGATGTGGGGTGTTAAAACTTTACGAACATATGAAGGCTTGTCCAGGGTCTGTCCAGGGTCTCACATAACACAGATTTTCCTTGTGGATACGGCAGTGTGTAAAAGAAATGGATAGTAGAGCAGCAGTAACACTAAAGAGTAAGGGAATCTGACGGAATATATGTGTATCTATTGCTTCAGAGAAAGAGAGGTAGTAGGAGAGAAATTACTTAAATCTACAGTCATCTACAGTAAAAAAAAAGTGTGTTTGTGTGTTTTTGTGCGTGGGTTGGTGTGTATGTGTATGTGTGTGTTTATGTCACTCGGCTCCCCGTGGCCTAGCCTCTCCCTATGATTTAGACTGATTTCCCTGTAATTAATACGCAGTGTGTGTGTGTGTGTGTGTGTGTCTGTGCGTCTGTGTGTGCGTGTGTATATGTGAGTGCATGTGTTTATGTCACTCGGCTCCCCGTGGCCTAGCCTCTCCCTGTGATTTGGACTGATTTCCCTGTAATAATTACACAGTGTGTGTGTGTGTGCGTGTGCGTGTGCGTGTGTGTGTGTGTGCGTGTGTGTGTGCATGTGTGTGTGTGTGCGTGTGTGTGTGTGTGTGTGTGTGTGTGTGTGTGTGTGTGTGTGTGTGTGTGTGTGCGTGTGTGTGTGTGTGTGTGTGTGTGTGTGTGTGTGTGTGTGTGTGTGTGTGTGTGTGTGTGTGCGTGTGTGCGTGTGTGTGTGTGTGTGTGTGTGTGTGTGTGTGTGTGTGTGTGTGTGTGTGTGTGTGTGTGTGTGTGTGTGTGTGTGTGTGTGTGTGTGTGTGTGTGTGTGTGTGTGTGTGTGTGTGTGTGTGTGTGTGTGTGTGCGTGTGTGTGTGTGTGTGTGTGTGTGTGTGAAGAGATAACCCAACAGGGACCTGGTGGAGTAATTCAGCATTTAATTTATTTATTTCCCAAGTCAGATCCCTGTGATGGCCTTCAGTAGGCTAACATTAACTCCACTGCATATTAAACATGCGGGCCCCTGTGTACCATACACCCTTTCCTCTGAGATGATAGCTCACTTTCATAATTACATCTAATACTGACTTAATCTGATACCATAACGGCATGCTTTCAGCCTCCGCTGTAGTTAATTACTACTTGCTACCATTTGTACATGGTAATGGTCCACAGACGGATTTTTGTTTTGAGGATGATCAGTGACTTCATGCGAGGGTTTGTGGTTCGGTGTTAGTGTGTGTTTATGTGTGTGCAACATTTAATGTGTGTGTCTGTGTGGCATATCTAGGGTTGGATGTGTCAAGGAATGTAAAACAAACAAGGAGAGGAGAGGGGAGGAGAGAAGAGGAGAGGAGAGGAGAGGAGAGGAGAGGGGAGGGGAGGATAGGAGAGGAGAGGAGAGGAGAACAGAAGAGAAGAGAAGAGAAGAGAGGAGAGGAGAGGAGAGGAGAGGAGAGGAGGGCCAGGTGTTGTGAGTTAGAATGTCATGGCTGGAACACGGCTGTGATCAGAACCCTACACACCTGGCCCAGCAGGACCCTGCATCCCTGGAGATGTGTGAACAGCCGGTCAAATGAGTCCCTCTTTTCGCCTCATCTATCATCCCTCTTTCACAGTCTCCCTTTTTCTAATTATTTATTTCCCTCCTCCGTCCTCAGCCCTCTCTTCAGCACGTCTTGAACTGCGGCCAAGCCACAATCAGACCCTGGACCGCTGGAACTAATGGTCAATTAATGACCTGCAGAGAAAAACAAATTCAGCCCCCCTCCTCTCTCTTTCTCTCTCTCTCTTTCTTTAACTCTCTCTTTCACTCTCTTCATCCCTCTCTCTCTCTTTATCTCATTCCCTCTCTCTTCCTGTGAGGGGGTATAGCTGGGTCGCAATTACCGCTTTGATTAAGAGAGGAAATTGTAGCCATATCAAGTGGCAGTGTTTATAAATGAGGCGTGGATTCATCAATACTGTGGGTAAAGCGCTTGTCACTTGCTTTAATATGACAAACACTACAGAACCTGTTAGCTGTCACACAATCGATGACCAGGGTCACAGAATCATTCAGTGATGGGTTTTACATTTGATTGGGAATGTAGACTAGTGTTTCCCGAGGTGGGCGGGGACCAGTTGCCTGGCAACCTATCCACATCGCTCCATCCAAACACCACGCTCAATAACGTTCTGACTAAATGCCACGCCCACTAATGTTTCTTCTCCATGATGAGTCTGGATTTGATCTCCTCCCTGACAACTTCTCGAGTGCGAACATGTTCAAACCGTTCTGATTGGTCCCAAAAACCGATGGGTTGGGCCAGAGCACACATGGGTCAAGTGGCATTTGATACTCTGATTGATTAGAGACAAGCCAATCGCTGATGACTTCACGTTGACGTCAGCAGTAATAACCTCTGTGATGGCAGTCTCAGAATGTTTCAAACATTTGTTTACCTTTATTTAACTAGGCAAGCCAGTTAAGAACACATTCTTATTTACAATGACAGCCTACACCAGCCAAACCCAGGCGAAGGCTGGACCAATTGTGTACCACTCTATGACTGAATTTGAACTAAGGTGTCTGTAGTGAGCCATAGACTGCTGCACCACTCGGGAGCCTGAGTATATGTAGTGATAGATAAATGAAAAGCTTCCAGTCTGTGATTGATTTTATGCTTGTGTTTGTGTTGTGTGAGTGAGTGACTTTAAATACTGAGTATACAAAACATTAAGAACACCCGCTCTTTCCATGACATAGACTGACCAGGTGAAAGCTATGATCCCGTATTGATCTCACCTGTTAAGTCCACTTCAATCAGTGTCGATAAAGGGGAGGAGACAGGTTAAAGAATGATTTTTAATCCTTGACACAATTGCCACATGGATTGTGTATGTCTGCCTTTCAAATGGGAATAGGGAAGACAAGTGCCTTTAAACGTGCCTTTGGACAAGTGCCTTTAAACGGGGTATGGAAGTAGGTGCCAGGCGAACAGGTTTGTGTCAAGAACTGCAACGCTGCTGGGTTTTTCACGCTCAACAGATTCCCGTGTGCATCAAGAATGGTCCACCATTCAAAGGACTTCCAGCCAACTTGACACAACTGTGGGAAGCATTGGAGTCAATATGGGCCAGCATCTCTGCGGAATGCTTTTGACACCTTGCGGAGTTCGTGCCCGAACTTATTGAGGCAGTTCTGAAGGTGTTCCTAATGTTTGGTTTGCTCAGTGTGTCATAAGAGGAAGGTGGCACTTTAATTGGGGAGGATGGGCTCGTTCTCATGGCTGGACCGGAATGAGTTGAATGGTAACAAATAAATGAAAACACATGGTTTGATGACATTCCATTTGCTCCGTTCCAGCATCATCAGTATGAGCCGTCCTCCCCTCAGCAGCCTCCATGGCAGTGATTTTGTTGTGTTTACATCTGTTACCATCCATACGCGTATTCGTTAGTGGTTCTCTCCTGTGTGCGTGCGTGTGTTTGTGTGTACGTGCTCGCGCGTCTGTGTCTATCCGTGTGTGTGTACGTGTGGTCATGTGGTATGTCACGCAGCGAGAAGGGATAACAATAACGGAGGAAACAGCCGTGGAACAGCCAGTTCCGCCAACGTCCTATGAGGCTGGATGCTTTCCCTCATGATCCATTCAAAAATCCATAGAGTGTGGAATTCAGTGTTGGAGATACACCATAGAAAGAGATTTGTGGTGCTAATGCATCTCAGATGCTATAGGCTCATATATCTATTTCCTGTTAGAAGAAGGGATATCATGGAGAGAGAGAGAGAGGGACAGAGAGAGACAGAGATAGAGAGGGGGAGGGGAGGGGAGGGGAGATAGACAGTTGTTGTGGATGTTGTTACAAAGTACACTATATATACAAAAGTCTGTGGATACCCCTTCAAATGAGTGGATTTGGCTATTTCAGCCACACCCATTGTTGACAGGTGTATATAATGAGCACACAGCCATGCACTCTTCATAGACAAACATTGGCAGTAGAATGGCCTTACTGAAGAGCTCAGTGACTTTCATTGTGACACCTTCATAGGAAGCAAACCTTTACAAGTCAGTTCGTCAAATTTCTGCCCTGCTAGAGCTGCCGCGTTCAGCTGTCAGTGCTGTTATTGTGAAATGGAGACATCTAGGACCAACAACAGCTCAACCGTAAAGTGGTAGGCCATACAAGCTCACAGAACAGGACCATTGAGTGCTGAAGGACATAAAAATTGTCTGTCATCGGTTGCAAAACTCACTATCGAGTTCCAAACTGCCTCTGGAAGCAATGTCAGCACAATAACTGTTTGTCAAAGCTTAATGAAATGCGTTTCCATGGCCGTGCAGCCGCATACAAGCCTAAGATCACCATGCGCAATGCCAAGCATCGGTTGGAGTGGTGTAAAGCTTGCCGCCATTGGACTCTGGAGCAGTGGAAACGCATACTCTGGAGTGATGAATCACACTTCACAATCTGGAAGTCTGACGGTTAAATCTGGGTTTGTAGATGCCAGGGGAACGCTACCTGCCCCAATGCATATTCCCAACTGTAAAGTTTGGTAGAGGAGGAATAATAGTCTGGGGCTGTTTATCATGGTTTGGACTTGGCCTCTTAGTTCCAGTGAAGGGAAATCTTAACGCTACAGCCTACAATGACATTCTAGACGATTCTGTGCTTACAACTTTGTGGCAACAGTTTGTGGAAGACCCTTTCCTGTTTCAGCATGACAATGCCTCTGTGCACAAAGTGAGTTTCATACATAAATTATTTGTCGAGATCAGTGTGGAAGAACTTGACTGACCGGTACAGAGCCCTGACCTCAACCCCATCGAACAACTTTAGTATGAATTATAACGGTGACTGCGAGCCAGGCCTAATCTCCCGACATCGGTCCCCAACTTCATTAATGCTCTTGTGACTGAATGGGAGCAAGTTCCAGCAGCAATGTTCCAACATCTAGAGGAAAGCCTTCCCAGAAGAGTGGAGGCTGTTATAGCAGCAAAGGGGGGACCAACTCCATATTTATGCCCATGATTTTGTAATGATTTCTCCACCTCTTTTTCATCCTCCTCTTCCTCCTCCTCATTATCATCATCATCACCACCACCAACATTCTCGTTTTGATCACTATTCTCCTCATCCTAGTTGACAGGTGTAATTTTATGCATCATTCCAACCCCACTCAGCTTGAAGTTGATCAGAAACCATGACGTGTGTGTATGCATCCCAAAAGAGTTCCAGCTGTGCCTGAACCTGGATTCTCTTTGTAAAGTCCTCTTTCACCCGGAGGCTGAATTCTATTATGTTTTCACACGTTAGCACGTTAATCCCTCTCTCTCTCTCTCTCTCTCTCTCTCTCTCTCTCTCTCTCTCTCTCTCTCTCTCGCTCTCTCTGGTTGGGAGGATGGAGTGGGAGAAGGCCTGTAATTCACTGATCAGTAGAATTAACAGCTGTGTGTTTATCTCTATGTGGTGTGCACGTGTGTGTGTGTGTGTGTGTGTGTGTTCGTGTTTGTGTGTGTTCATAGAGGACAAGACTGTCCAGCTGCTGTTCAGGTAACCCACAGATCTCATAATCCAAACACACTGCAATGTTATGGTCATTTCTACACTGGTTATGCACCATATTAGTAGAACGTGTCACTTTTTGATCATAGCATGTTTTCTACATAAATAATGTTGTGCATGTGTCTGTATGTAATGTCACCCTGCACATGTTGTGATGATGTACAGTACTGTGCAGTATAGACATAAGTGGCTTGAGGGAAAATGTCAATTTCACGTTTCTAAATAACTGCGATTAGGTCTGTACATTCATCTCTTTCATGTCCGCCCGCAACCCCCTTGATTTGTGGCACGCGAAATAGCAGTCATAAACTATGTAAGCAAGGTGACACCGAGCTATAGCGGCAATCCTCTCCTCTCCCGGTACGTAGTACACTCCGAGTCTGTATAAAGCTCTTATGACATGTCGAAGGCCAGGCCCCGGGACAGGCTCCACTCCACCTATCAGACGCGCTGGGACCCTCTCCTGTCTTTGCGGATCATAAATAAATAAGTGGAAATCTAAAACAGACCTCTTGTCTGGGGAACTCTTGATGACACCTTCTCAAGTGGTGCGGCGGAGTGATGGGGCCCATTGCACGGCCTGGCAGGGTTTGTTTGGCTAAGAACGCAGGCCGCCATCTCACTTTCAGATAAGCAAGGTAAGCCAGGGATGCGGGGGGAGAGGGAGAAGGAAGGGGGAAGGGAAGAGAGAAGAGGGAGGAGAGAGAAGGGTGGAGAGAGGAGGATTGCTTTATGGCCCAATGCAGCAGTTTTTTATAGCAATATCAAATAAATTCTGGGTAACAATTATGTACCTTACTGTAATAGATTTTCCATAAAATGGGCAAAACTAGCTTTTTAGCTATTTCTCGAGCAAAGAATTAGACAGGACTGTCTGGGAGTGGTCTGAGTGGGGAGGGGGAAACTTAATACTAGCCGTTATTGGCAGAGAGGTTTGGAACTGTCATGTAATGACGAAGTAGAGGATCTGAAGTAGCATCGCAACCAGGAAAAGGCTTGCTAATTATATTTGCACCTGTGCAATTTGTGTGTTTTGAGCGTGATTACACTTACCCCTAGGGCTGTTGCGGTGACCCTATTACCACCACACTGGCACTCATGAGTCATGACCACAATAAAATTCCACGTGACCGTTGAGTCACGGTATTCTTATACACACAGAACATGCCTTGGTAGTACCCTACTCACTAACAACCATCAGGTCACTAATGGCCTGGTACTCAGGGCTCTGTTGTCTCTCTATCCACTCTAACATCAATGCAAATGTAATCAAAAATAACATCAAAAACTTGTCATCAAAACTGTATAGTGCTTTTAAAACTCACCTCACTGTGATGATCAATTTGAAGAAAGAAGTTCAACAACAGTTTGAAAATGAGTGGAAAAAAATGGTAATTGTGGACGTTGCGTCAAAGCCTAACAACAAAATGGACAGTGATTTCTAAAGTGATGATTCATTCAAAACACCAATATGAATATTACAGTTTATGCATAGGCCTATATACCAGCCCAAGCCTGAAAAAAAACGAATTAAAATAACTATTCTGCCGTAATACAATAAATAGCCTACCGCATATTACTCACAGAAGAAAAACATAACAAAAAATACAGAGGCTGGCATTACCTTGAGCTATATAACATCTCACCACTGTGCATTTCCATCTCACCCTCTCTCTCCTTCCCTTTTCAAGTGCACAGAGAGAGGGGCTGTCAACAGTTTAATGAAATATGTTTCATTGTGAAAACATGCTACTATTCATGTTCCTGAAAAGATTTCACTTGGTTTCCCAAATGAAGCACGGGGTAGCTTCAGGAACAGGGTTGGACAGCACATGGTATACAGAGTTTTGGCAAGATGTTCACTGTCATGCAGTCTTCTTGTGTCTATGGTTACTGTTGTGGTTCCCAACTGGGGCTCTCGAGTGGCGCAGCGGTCTAAGGGGCTGCATCTCAGTGCAAGAGGTGTCACAAGAGACACCTTCGTTTGATTCCAGGCTGTATCGCAAACTGCTGTGATTGGGAGTCCCATAGGGTGGCGCACAATTGGCCCAGCGGCGTTAGGGTTTGACCGGGGTAGGCCGTAATTGTAAATAAGAATTTGTTCTTAACTGACTTGCCTAGTTAAATAAAGGATATGTAGAAATACTACTTGAACATTTAAGTTAAGAGTCCTGCTGTTCAAACCCTCCACCAGGTGCAAACCTGCTGATTAGATTGCATTTTTTTTACCCGCAACTCTCAGGCATAATGCTGATCAAATTTGTTGACACTTTTGCAATGTTAGCTTCATCAGCTGATATACAATATGACATAAAATAATTTTAACTGCACCGAGCCAATAAAACAAAACTTACAAGTTTGTCTACCAAATGGAGGAAGGGGTGTGAGAGTGTGTATGCCCCTGCGTGTGTGTATGTAGGTTCTGGCTGTCTGCACGCTTGTCCTTCCAGGTTGACTAGGGGAGAATGTTTGAGCCCAGAAAAACAGGAGACCGGGCTTTAACGCACATTTTACAACCACATCTCCCATAAAACACTGCATGCAATTATCCAGGCACCCCAGGCCATTTCCTCTCCTAAAGCATTTCTCATCCGAGAATCCCCTCATTTTCTCTCTTCCCCCCGCATTCACCTCCTAGTTGCTATTCCCTTCCCACTCTCCTTTCCTTACAATACCTTTTATTCCTCCTCTCTGCTCCCTCGTCCTTTAAAGCATTCATGTCTCTTTATTATTATTATTGCCTTAGTACTTATTCTCTGCTCTTCGCCTTTATTCTCTCCTTTCCTCTGTGATGGTGTAGTGGTTGTCGAATGGTTGTGTAGTGGTTGTGAAATAGTTGTTTAGTACTTGTAGGATGGGGTTGTGTGATATTTGTGTGAAGGTTGTAGGGCGGCTGCGTGGCTCTTTGGTGTTCTCACCTTCTGGCTATCCAGGCCACTCTCACCAGGGCTTGGGCCCTGAAACTGGAGCCCTTCATCCACGGTTACACAGCTGACAGGACTGTGTGTGAGAGAGAGAAAGAGAACGGGTGTCTGTAAAACAGAGAGAGAGAGAGAGAGAGAGAGAGAGAGAGAGAGAGAGAGAGAGAAGGACGGGAGGGAGAAAGAGGGTTGAGTTGTTCTACTTTACTGGGGGGAAAGACAGAGAAGGCGAGCAAGGTGATGAAAGAGAGAGATGGGACATTGTCCGAGTGCCGGTTGGAGTGTCCTCTGCTGTGTGTGATAACAGATGAGGAGGAAGAGAGGACCGGAAGAGAGGAGGAGGAGAGCAACAGCCCCTCCCTAATTGCTGATTACTCTCTTCAACACCCTGGTGTCACTTTCTGAAAGTCCTCTACCCTTCAGCTCTCTCTCTCTCTCTCTCTCTCTCTCTCTCTCTCTCTCTCTCTCTCTCTCTCACACACACAACTCAATTCAATTCAATGGACTTTATTGGCAGGGGAAACATATGTGTACATTGCCAAAGCAAGTGAAATGGATAATAAACAAAAGTGAAATAATCATAAAAAATTAACAGTAAACATTACACTCACAAGTGTCATATTATGGCTATGTATGGCTATGTACAGTGTGGCTATGTACAGTGTTATAAGGATGTGCAAATAGTTAAAGTACAAAAGGGAAATATTTACAATGGTGTTGGTTATTCACTGCTTGCCCTTTTCTTGTGGCAACAGGTCACAAATCTTGCTGCTGTGATGGCACACGGTGATACTTCACCCAAATTGGATTTGTTTTGGAATTCTTTGTGTGTCTGTGTAATCTGAGGGAAATATGTGGCTCTAACATGGTCATACATTTGGCAGGAGGTTAGGAAGTGCAGCTCAGTTTCCACATCATTTTGTGGGCCATGTGCACATAGCATGTCTTCTCTTGAGAGCCAGATATGCCTACGGTGGCATCTCTCAATAGCAAGGCTATGCTCACGGAATCTGTACATATACCCCCTCTAAGCCCAACATGGCAGAACGACAGATTTTTACCTTGTGCATAGTCAAAGCTGTATATAGTCTGTACATAGTCAATGTCAGTACATAGTCAAAGCATTCTTTCATTTTGGGTCAGTCACAGTGGTTGGGTATTCTGCCACTGTGTACTCTCTGTGTAGGGACAACTAGCATTCCAATTTGCTCAGTTTTTTTGGTTAATTCTTTCCAATGTGTCAAGTAATTATCTTTTGTTTTCTCATGATTTGGTTGGGTCTAATGGGGCTCTGTTTTGTGTTTGTGAACAGAGCCCCAGGACCAGCTTGCTTAGGGGACTGTTCTCTAGGTTCATCTCTCCATAGGTGATGGCTTTGTTATGGAAGGTTTGTTAATCGCTTTTAGGTGGTTGTAGAATTTAACGTCTCTTTTATGGATTTGGATAATTAGTGAGTATCGGCCCGATTCTGCTCTTCATGCATTCTTTTGTGTGCCCCCCTCCCCCCTCTATGGAACCACATCTCCACCTGTTTGCGTCTGGCAGACCAATACAGAATTATTATACATATTCTCCTCTCAATCTCTGTTTTTTTTCTTCATTTCTAACAAACACTCTGAAATAACTTGCACAAGTGTGTCTCTCCCTGCTCATTGTGAAGGATTGGCTTTGGCCTTGCAATCTGCCAATTTCTCCACCTTATGTTTCTTCCTGTGAGCCCCCACCAACCCCCTTCAGTCTCAGTAGTCGCAGGCCTTTATCTGAAACATTACAACCTCTCATGAAAGAGGAAAGTGGAGCTCAACCTTGAGTGGCTTGAATGGAGTTCAAATATAATTCTGTGTAACACTTGAACCAGATCCCTCACCTCCTGGAGAGAGAATGAAAGGGGAAATAAAAGAGAGAGGCCTCAAAGGAGAGAGAGATAATACAACATACTGTATAGAGAAGGAAAGAAAAGGAACAAGAGAGAAAAGAGAGGGAGTTCAAAGAAGAGAGAGCGGACACATTGACAGTGTATTTATCTGACTGTATTCTCAGTGGCTATGGTGTCACTGGTCTCTTTGGCCTGTATCAAACACCTCCATTAGCCTAACTGGCTTTGATTTTCTGGCCCAGCAGTGATGGAGATGGTCCTAGAAGGGGAGGGCACTCCCAGGTCAGAGGAGTTAACACATGGGTGCCTGTTTGAATGAGCATCTGATAGCCACATGCTCTGGAAGGTTACACAGCTACATTGTTTCAGGCAAGGTGATTTGTTGCTTAGTTCACCAAACCCTCAACATGCTATACAGAACATTATGCACACGCACGCAGGCACGCACACACACACACACACACACACACACACACACACACACACACACACACACACACACACACACACACACACACACACACACACACACACATACCACACCACACACACACACACACACACACACACACACACACACACACACACACACACACACACACACACACACACACACACACACACACACACACACACACACACACACACACACACACACACACACACACACACACACACACACACACACACACACACTCAGCTCCCTGTTAATCTCTCTACTCACCTTTACACTCACTCTGGAAGACAAGTATATCCACAGCAGTTTAGTGATGTAAGTACTCTACTTGTGTCTCTGGGTAAAAGTAAAATGGACTCAAATTGCTGCATTTTTGTTGTAATTTTCTTGAAACTCTTAATTCAAATGTAATGCTGTCTGAGAACTGCTTCCTTCACTAAATTACCATTTTGCTGTGTTAAGTACTCATGTTTATCACTTCTTGTCTTTCTCCTCTCTCCTTTCCTCTCTCCTTTCCTCATCCCGGTTGTGCTTATCTCCAAGTGCTATTTGAATCATCCTACAACTCTCCAGAAATCCTGGGAAGTGAACCATTTCAAAAGAGATGACATCTGACAGAGTCGACGGAGCCCCTCTTGGTGTGAGGAAGTAGTGATTCCCTGGTTCTTGTTCCCATCAGTCTATGGGAAATAGAGGATGTGGCTGGCAGCTAGCACGGAATATCAGCACCAATACGGATGTAGCCTAATTAACACAGCCAGTCCTACAGACAGACAGCCGGACTTAAAAGCGTTAGCCTTACGAAGTGCCCCTTGAAAAGCTCTGGAAATAGTTTGGCACGTAGACGGGTGTTAGCCTATAGGGGGAGAGAGAGGAGGAAGGCACTTTGAATGGCTCACTGGCTGTGGCTCATCTGTTTCGACAGAGGAACAGTTGGTTAGAAGCACGGTGGACAGGAGGCCCGGGCCACTCTGGTTCTAGCGAGGTCACCGACCCAATCTGTTACGGTACCAGTTGGATGCTTGTCAAAGCGCAGAACATGGTACGACGCGCCAGGGAGCGCTTTCCTCTGATCGAGGACACCCCCATCTTTGGCAGAGAGAGAGAGAGTGAGAGAGAGAGAGAGAGATAGATAGATGTGTTCCAGTACAAGGAGAGACAGAGCAGTCAACACAACACACCTTGTTATTGATCAACAGGTAATAATGGCGAACAATAGAGAAGTTAATGTGACACCATTAGCATTATCTCCCGCTATAGCCTCAAACTCGAGCAACGGACAATTATCTCTGATCCATTTGTCAGATCAATAGCCATTACTTCTCATTCCTACCATATAAGTTGAGGATCATAACAGATATGAAAAAAATATATAAAAAAGAGTTTTCAATGAAGAATCAACTTTGACGCGGTCTTATAATTGTTTGGCATCATTTTTCTCTCTACCAATCATATTCTTTGAATAGGATATGGGTACATTTCATATTCACAGTTTTTCATTCTAGGAAGACATTGACTGGAATGCTTTAATGGCACCCAAATGACTGACATTAGCTAATGGTAAAAAGGAAGGAGTCAGCATTTAGACCAAGTTATTGATATTATATCCAGTTCTAAGAGCTGTACGCAGTTATAAATCATTCTCTTGACAACCCCTAATCTAAAATCGGATCACTGACGTGGCTCTGTGTGATTTATTTAATTCCTGTGTTCACATGGACAAAAGATTGATGTCATTCTGGATATAGCTACTGTAGGATTGTTCATTGTTCTGAATGGTTGAGGGGTTGAGTGGTTAAGTTAACACACTGGAAGTGATCAGCACGTGGCCCCTGACAGGCTACTCCAATGTAGTGATGATTCACTTGAAAGGCCAATTGGATATACACCGTTACATGCATTGATGTAGTGGAAAAAAAATGAAAAATAGGTGCGTAAATTGCTGGTCAAGGTGAAACCAGTAATGCTCCCCATGCTTCCAATGCATTTTTTCTGCAAAAGGTGAGTAAACTGTCAATCAAAACAAAAAGAAAGTGGGTAACTTTTGATACATGACTAGAACAACCACAATCAACTAGCTGAACATGCTGCCTTCATGTTACCAATGAAAAACAGCCATCTGCAATGAGGGCCAAACCCTAATTGTAAGTCAACATTGGCCCATATCATGTTGAATTCCATTGTTTATACTTTCCAGAGTGTAGACATTGACTACCTTTTTCCCCCCATTAAAGACATTTGCACTATCATCATCAAAGAAGCGAAACGCAGGCTGCTGGCAGAATAAAGCCCTCTGAGTAACGTTCCTAAGCTTGGCTGGCTTTCTCCTCTGGAAACACTGTCGTATGTTTCATTTGATTACAGCTGATCAATGCTAGGGCCTGCCGTGTTAAAACAGCCATGCTAATTGCGTTTTGGCCCCGGTTCTTTCCACCGTGCCATAAGCTCCGGTTTTCTAGCAAAGTTATTAAAGTACAGTAAATAACATTGATCCTGTAATCACGCGAAGATGCCTGTTCCCCCGCAGGATTGTATTAAGGGAGTAATGTTCTTCCGCGGCTGCCAAATGCAGTGGTTAATGGCGTCAAAGACATTACCACAGCAGCAGCATCACGTCCCTCGGCCTCGCTCACGGAGAAATTAGCATCACGCTACACACAATACGCCTCCATGGCCCGTGACAAATGCCCCGTGCCACACAGAGAGAGACATCAGGGGATTTGTGGGGATAGCATTTTAATAGCTAAATAGTGTTTTGTTATTAAATGTATTATTCAATAATACAATATTCAGTCCGTCTTCTCTGTAATGTCATTGTTTAGATATCTTAAACTGAGTATCGGGCTAACTGCTGCAGTAGATTATGTATGTTTTTGTTTCTCAGGTGTTTAGTGAAGATGATCTTAGCCCAGGCACTAAGGCCTCAGACAGGGGACTTGAGTTGAGAGTCCCCCCCAGCATGTTGGTCTTAGAGGGGGGATTACTTTCATCTCACCCCCTGCTGACAGTCAGCAGATATGGACCCGTTGCACAGTCTCTCCTCAGTGCCCCTGTGGAGAAGGTTAAAGTACGTAGACAAATCACACACACACAGAGAGATATATACACACACACACAAACAGCTGGTTGAACCCCATTGTCTACCTCTGTAGGAGAAGCCATGAGGTATAATAGTAGCGAAAAGGCTAATGGCAAACAGGACAGTAATGACACATTTCCCGCCTCATTCTCACCATTAGTGATGCAGCGATAGATAGCATGGATAATTACTGCACAACTAATGGGCACCTAATTAAGAGAGTGGAACCATCATTGGTTATGGAAATATAAAGTGGACTGCAGGTGGAACAGATGCCAAATGACCTCAAGGAACCCCCTGTTGTCTCTCTATCCTGTTGTCTGTTTACTCTCTCTTTTATCTCGCTCTCTCACTCTCTCTCTCTCTCGCTCTCTCAATTCAGTTCAATTTCATTTTAAGGGCTTTATTGACATGGGAAACATATGTTAACATCGCCAAAGCATGTGAAATAGATAATAAACACAAGTGAAAAAATATATATATTTTTTTACAGTAAACATTACACTCACAACAGTTCCAAAACAATAACGATTATATTACGAGAAAATAGTTAAAGTACAAATGGGAAAATAAATAAACATAAAAATGGGTTTTATTTACAATGGTGTTTGTTCTTCAATGGTTGCCCTTTTGGTTGCTCCAAGGTTGCTGTTGATGCATATCCCACGGTAGTTATTGGAGTCAAATTTGTCTCCACTTTTGTGGATTGGGGTGATCAGTCATTGGTTCCAAATATTGGGGAACATGCCAGAGCGGAGGATGATGTTAAATAGTTTAACTATAGCCAAATTGAATTTGTGCTCCGTATATTTTATTAATTTAGGAATATCATCAACACCGCAGGCCTTTTTGGGTTGGAGGGTATATATGTTGTCCTGTAGTTCATTCAATGCACTGCAATTGGAGAATCCAGTGGGTTCTGGAAGTCTTTAATAGTTGGTTCTAAGATTTGTATTTGATCATATACTGCCTATGTTTTTTTTGGTTTGTTCGTTGTTAAAAGAGCCAACCAAATTGGATAAGTGGTTTATACATACATCTCCATTTTGGATAGATAACTCTTTGTGTTTTTGTTTGTTTAGTGTGTTCCAAGTTTCCCAGAAGTGGTTAGATACTATGGATTCTTCAATTACTTTGAGCTGATTTTTGACGTGCTGTTCCTTCTTTTTCCGTTGTGTATTTCTGTATTGTTTCAGTGATTCACCATAGTGAAGGCGTAGGCTCAGGTTTTCTGGGTCTCTATGTTTCTGGGTCTCTATGTTTTTAGGTTTCTCAATTTCTTTCTTAGGTTTTTGCATTCTTCATGTTTAGATTAGATAGGGAAACTGAGAAGTCAAATATACTGTTTAGGGTTTCTACTGTCAAGTTTTGACCTTCGCTTTTACAATGAAACGTTTTGTCCATGAAGTTATCTAAAAGGGACTGAATTTATTGTAGTTAGTTAGTTGTTTTTTGGCAGGTTTCTACAATACTTTCTTTCCATCTATAGCATGTCTTATTATTATGCAATTTCTTTGGCTTTGATGCCTCATAATTGAGTATTGCTCTGTTCAAGTAGACTGTGATATTGCTGTGATCTGATAGGGGTGATAATGGGCTGACTGTGAACGCTCTGAGACACTCTGGGTTGAAGTCAGTGATAAAGTAATCTACAGTACTACTGCCAAGAGATGAAGTGTAGGTGTACCTACCGTAATAGTCCCCTCGATGCCTACAATGGACTATGTACAGACTCAGCGGGCGACAGAGCTACAAGAGTTGTGACCCGTTTTTGTTGGTGATGTTGTCGTAGTTGTGTTTAGGGGTCATGTGTGGAAGAATTGTTTTTCACCTTTAGTAGGTGTTTGTCTCCGTGTGCTGAGGGTGTCAGGTTCTTGTCCAGTTCTGGCATTTAGGTTGCCACAGACTAGTCCCTGGCCCTGGAAATGATGGATCTCCCCCACCAGGATGGAGAAGCTGTCTCCATTAAAGTATGGGGATTCTAGTGGGGGGATATAGGCAGCACACAGGAGGACATTTTTCTCTGTTAAAATCATTTCCTTTTGAATTTCTAGCCAAATGTAAAATGTTCCTGTTTTGATTAATTTAATAGAGTGAGTTAGGTCTGCTATATAACACATTAGCATAACCCCTGAGTCCCTTACCTGTTTCACACCTGGTAGTTTGGTGGATGGGACTACCAGCTTTCTGTAACCTAGAGGGCAACCAGTGGGTCCACCTCCTCTATACCATGTTTCTTGTAGGATGAAAATGTCAGTATTTCTGATTTCTTTGGTTCTTTCTCTTTAGGCCAAAGGCCAAAGGCCTTGGGTGTACCAGGACATGGTAGTGAAGGATTTGTGTTCCATAAAGTGTCCAATGTTGTCAGTTGTAATACATGCCTAATACATGCCATTGTCTTGGGCAGGCGTGAGAGTGGGGCTTGGGCCTGTTTGCCTGCACACGGCTTGGGCATTTGTGTGACATTCATGTTGAGGCCCTCTTTGCGGGAGTGGGGGGCATGGGTTTGGGGAGGAGGGGCATAGTTCTGATCTGAGATAGCCTGTATGGGGTGTGTGCATTTTGTTTATTTTATTTAACCTTTATTTAACCTGTTGAAACTCTAGGGGCGCAATTTCATTTTTGGATGAAAAACGTTCCTATTTTTAAATAAGATATTTTGTCACAAAAAGATGCTCGACTATGCATATAATTGATAGCTTTCGAAAGAAAACACTCTGACGTGTCCAGAACTGCAAAGGTATTTTCTGTGTGTGCCCTAGAACGTGAGCTTCAGGCAAAACCAAGATGAGACGGCATCCAGGAAATGAGCAGGATTTTTGAGGCTCTGTTTTCCATTGTCTCCTTATATGGCTGTGAATGCGAGAGGAGTAAGTCTGCCCTTTCTGTCGTTTCCCCAAGGTGTCTGCAGCATTGTGACGTATTTGTAGGCATATCATTGGAAGATTGACCATAAGAGACCACATTTACCAGGTGTCCGCCCGGTGTCCTGCGCCGAAATTGGTGCGCAAAAGTCAGCTGCAAGTATTTTTCCATGGAATTTAGAGAAGAATGCAGGCTTCCACGAACGATATATCAATGAAGAGATATGTGAAAAAACACCTTGAGGATTGATTCCAAACAACGTTTGCCATGTTTCGGTCGATATTATGGAGTTAATTCGGAAAAAGTTTGACATTGTAGGTGACTGAATTTTCGGTTCGTTTCGGTAGCCAAATGCGATGTACAAAACGGAGCGATTTCTCCTACACACAGACGCTTTCAGGAAAAACTGCGCATTTGGTATGTAACTGAGAGTCTCCTCATTGAAAACATCCGAAGCTCTTCAAAGGTAAATGATTTTATTTATTTGGTTATCTGGTTTTTGTGAAAATGTTGCGTGCTAAATGCTACTCAAAATGCTAAGCTAGCTTAGCATACTCTTACACAAATTAGTCAATTGCTATGGTTCAAAAGCATATTTTGAAAATCTGAGATGACAGTGTTGTTAAGAAAAGGCTAAGCTTGAGAGCAGGCGCATTATTTTCATTTTATTTGCGATTTTCAGAAATCGTTAACGTTGCGTTATGCTAATGAGCCTGAGGCTTTAGTCACGATCCCGGATCCGGGATGGGGAGATTCAAGAGGTTAACCAGGTAGGCTAGTTGAGAACAAGGTCTCATTTGCAACTGCGGCCTGGCCAAGATAAAGCATACAACAACACAGAGTTACACATGGAATGAACAAAACATACAGTCAATAATACAGTAGAAAAAAAAGAAAAAAAGTCTATATACAGTGAGTGCAAATAAGGTCAAATAAGGGAGTTAAGGCAATAAATGGGTCATGGTGGCGACATAATTACAATATGGCAATTAAACACTGGAATGGTAGATGTGCAAAATATGGATGTGCAAGTAGAGATACTGTGGTGCAAAAGGAGCAAAGTAAATCAAGTATGGGAATGAGGTAGATAGATGGGCTGTATACAGATGGGCTATGAACAGGCGCAGTGATCTGTGAGCTGCTCTGACAGATGGTTCTTAAAGCTAGTGAGGGAGATGGGAATCTCCAGCTTCAGTGATTTTTGCAGTATGTTCCAGTCAGTGGCAGCAGAGAACTGGAAGGAAAGGCGACTAAAGGATGAATTGGCTTTGGGGGTGATCAGTGAGATATACCTGCTGGAGCGTGTGCTACGAGTGGGTGCTGCTATGGTGACCAGCGAGCTGAGATAGGGCGGGGTTTTACCTAGCAGAGACTTGTAGATAACCTGTAGCCAGTGGGTTTGGCGACGAGTATGAAGCGAGGTCACAGTGGTGGGTAGTATATGGGGCTTTGGTGACAAAACGGATGGCACTATGATAGACTACATCCAGTTTGCTGAGTAGAGTGTTGGAGGCTATTTTATAGATGACATCACCGAAGTCAAGGATCGGTAGGATGGTCAGTTTTACGAGGGTATGTTTGGCAGCATGAGTGAAGGAAGCTTTGTTTTGCGAAATAGGAAGCTGATTCTAGATTTAGTTTTTGATTGGAGATGCTTAATGTGAGTCTGGAAGGAGAGTGCATGGTTGGTTTGGCGGGTTATTGTTTGGTTGGGGTGTGGGTGTGGGTGTGGATGTGGATGTGGATGTGGTTGGTGGTGCTGTGGTCTGGATCTATGTCCTCTCGATGTGGGTCCTCTAGGTGTAGGCTGTTCAAGTCCAGGGTAGAGTGGTGGGCCAGGTAAACACTTAGTTTTGAGGCACAGTCAGGTGAAATAGTTGCATTTACTTGCAGTATGGTAGCAAGGTGGAAGTCTTTTCGTGGTAGCAGGGTGGAGATAACCACTTATGCGTCGGGGAAAGTTATTCAATTCAATTCAAAGGGCTTTAATTCAATTCAAAGGGCTTTATTGGCAAGAGAAACATATGTGTACATTGCCAAAGCAAGTGAAAGAGATAAACAAAAGTGAAATAAGCAATAAAATATAAACAGTAAACATTACACTCACAAAAGTTTCAAAAGTATAGACATTTCAAATGTCATAATATGGTTATGTACATTGTTATAACGATGAGCAAATAGTTAAAGTATAAAATGGAAAATAAATAAAGATAAATATGGTTGTATTTACATTGGTGTTCTTCACTGGTTGCTCATTTATTGAGGCAACAGGTCATAAATCTTGCTTCTGTGACGGCACACTGTGGTATTTTACCCAGTAGATATGGGAGTTTATCAAAATTGGATTTGTTATCAAATTCTTTGTGGGTCTGTGTAATCCGAGGGAAATATGTGTCTCTAGTATGGTCATACATTTGGCAGGAGTTTAGGAAGTGCAGCTCAGTTTCCACCTCATTTTGTTGGCAGTGTGCACATATTCTCTCTCTCTCTCTCTCTCCCTCTCTGAGTCGTCTCTGTATTATCCATTATTCATTAAAGAGTCCAACCCAGAAACAAAGGTTTAAGACTTGTCCAACAGAGCCTTGTTGTGTGTTTGCAAACACAACTTTCTTCCTCCATCTCCGTGGGCGTAGCAGGGAGCCACATGATACTACACACAGTACCGCAGGTATATACCAGATTCTCCCTTTTTCTCCACTCTTCTTTATAGATACTATATACACAGAATGGATGTACCCTATATTCATGTGCTATATACACCCACCTCCATAATTATTGACACCGTTGATAAAGATGAGCAAAAAAGACAACAAAAACAAGCTAACAAAATGTTATATTTGGTCCCATACTCCAAGCATGCAATGACGACATCATGCTTGTGACTCTACAAACGTGTTGGATGCATTTGCAGTTTGCTTTGGTTGTCTTTCACATGATTTTGTGCCCAATTGAAAGGAATGGTAAATAATATACGGTGTCATTTTGGAGTCAGTTTTATTTTAAATATGGATAGAATGTCTTTCACAAAACACATGTTTCCATAATAACAGATAATCTTGAATGTATTGTGAATAATGTTGCAGAGGCATAAAAATCATAGCAATGAATCGGGATGTCTTGGGGTTATGATCTTTGTACCTCTGTAACTTTCTCCCAGATATGTATCACTACATCTGCCCCGTCTCAGAGAACTAGTACATATGCTATACAGTGCCTTTGGAAAGCATTCAGACCCCTTGACTTTTCCCACATTTTGTTAGTTTACAGCCTTATTCTAAAATTGATTAAATATTTTTTCCCCCTCATGAATTGACACATATTACCCCATAATGACAAAGCAAAAACAGATTTTTAGAAATGTTTGCTAATTTATAAATAAATACAAAACTGAAATATCACATTTACATATGTTTTCAGACCCTTTACTCAGTACTTTGTTGAAGCTCCTTTGGCAGTGATTACAGCCTCAAGTCTTCTTGGGTATGACGCTACAAGCTTGGCACACCAGTATTTGGAGAGTTTCTCCCATTCTTCTCTGCAGATCGTTTCAAGCTCTGTCAGATTGGATGGGGAGAGTCGCTACACAGCTATTTTCAGGTCTGTCCAGAGATGTTCGATCGGGTTCAAGTCTGGGCTCTGGCTGGGCCACTCAAGGACATTCAGAGACTTCTCACAAAACCACTTCTGCGTTGTCTTGGCTGTGGTCGTTGTCCTGTTGGAAGATGAATCTTCGCCCCAGTCTGAGGTACTCAGCGTGAAGGTTTTCATCAAGGATCTCTCTCTTTGCTCTGTTCATCTTTGCTCTGGGCCTTATAAAGAAAGGTGTGTTTCTTTCCAAATCAAGTCCAATCAATTGTATTTGTCACATGCGCCGAGTACAACAGGCGTAGACCTTACAGTGAAATGCTTACTTGCAAGCCCTTTACCAACAATGCAGTTTTAAGAAAATACCTAAAAATAAGGAAAAGATAAGTATAACAAATAATTAAAGAGCAGCAGTGAATAACAACAGCGGGGCTGTATACAGGGGGTACCGGTACAGAGTCAATGTGCGGGGTCACCAGTGTCGAGGTTATTGATGTATTATGTACATGTAGGTAGAGTTATTAAAGTGACTATGCATAGATAATAACAGAGTGTAGCAGCAGTATATAAGGGGGGGCAATGCAAGTAGTCTGGGTAGCCATTTGATTTGCTTTTCAGGAGTTTTATGGCTTGTGGTTAGAAGCTGATTAGAAACCTTTTGGACCTAGACTTGGCGCTCCGGTACCACTTGCCGTTCGGTAGCAGAGAGACCAGTCTATGACTAGGGTGGCTGGAGTCTTTGACAATTTCCTCTGACACCGCCTGGTATAGAGGTTCTGGATGGCAGGAAGCTTGGCCCCGGTGATGTACTGGGCCGTACGCACTGCCCTCTGTAGTGACTTGCATTCGGAGGCCCGAGCAGTTGCCGTACCAGGCAGTGATGCAACCCATCAGGATGCTGTCGACGGTGCAGCTGTAAAACCTTTTAAAAATCTGAGGACCCATGCAAATCCTTCCAGTCTCCTGAGGGGGAATGGATTTTGTTGTGCCCTCTTCATGGTGTGCTTGGACCATATTTGTTTGTTGCTGATGTGGACGCCAAGGAACTCTCAACCTGCTCCACTACAGTCCCGTTAAAGAGAATGGGGGCATGCTCGGTCATTATTTTCCTATTGTCCACAATCATCTCCTTTGTCTTGCTCACGTTGAGGGAGAGGTTGTTGTCCTTGCACCACACGGTCAGGTCACTGACCTCCTCCCTGTAGGCTTTCTCATCAATGTCGATGAACAGGACTATCACTGTTTTGTCATCAGCTTAATGATGGTGTTGGAGTTGTGCCTGGCTGTGCAGTCATGCGTGAACAGGGAGTACAGAAGGGGACTGAGCACGCACCCCTGAGGGGCTCCCGTGTTGAGGATTAGTGTGGCGGATGTGTTGTTACCTACCCTTACCACCTGGGGGTGGCCCTTCAGGAAGTCCAGGATCCAGTTGCAGAGAGTGGTGTTTAGTCCCAGGGTCCTTAGCTTAGTGATGAGCTTTGAGGGCACTATTGTGTTGAACGCTGTGATGTAGTCAATTAAATTGCCTTCTCACATAAATGTAGGTGTTCCTTTTTTCCAGGGGTGAAAAGGCAGTGTGGAGCCCAATTAAGATTGCATCATCTGCGGATCTTTTGGTGCGGTATGCAAATTAGAGTGGGTCTAGGGTTTCTGGGATAATGGTGTTGATGTGAGCCATGTCCAGCCTTTTAAAGCATTTCATGGCTACAGGTGTGAGAGCTACGGGTCGGTCTAGGGACTATGGTGGTATGCTTGAAACATTTTGGTTTTACAGACTCAGACAGGGAGAGCTTGAAAATGTCATTGAAGACACTTGCCAGTTGGTCAGCGCATGCTCGGCGTACACGTCCTTGTAATCAGTCTGGCCCTGCGGCCTTGTGAATGTTGACCTGTTTAAAGGTCTTCCTCACATCGGCTGCAGAGAGTGTGATCTTACAGTTGTCCGGAACAAATCAAATCAAATTTTATTTGTCACATACACATGGTTAGCAGATGTTAATGTGAGTGTAGCGAAATTCTTGTGCTTCTAGTTCCAACAATGCAGTAATAACCAACAAGTAATCTAATTAGCAATTCCAAAACTACTGTCTTATACACACAAGTGTAGGGGGATAAAGAATATGTACATAAAGATATATGAATGAGTGATGGTACAGAGCAGCATAGGCAAGATACAGTAGATGGTATCGAGTACAGTATATACATATGAGATGAGTATGTAAACAAAGTGGCATAGTTAAAGTGGATAGTGATACATGTATTACATAAAGATGCAGTAGATGATATAGAGTACAGTATATACACATATGCATTTTGGTCCGATCCTTATTCCACCTCTTCGTCAGAGAAGGAAGTAGAAGAAAGCCGTTACACCGGTGATGCATTGTGCAGACCTCACTACCCTCTGGAGAGCCTTACGGTTGTGGGAGGAGCAGTTGCCGTACCAGGCGGTGATACAGCCCGCCAGGATGCTCTCGATTGTGCATCTGTAGAACTTTGTGAGTGTTTTTGGTGGCAAGCCACATTTCTTCAGCCTCCGGAGGTTGAAGAGGCGCTGCTGCGCCTTCTTCACGATGCTGCCTGTGTAGGTGGACCAATTCAGTTTGTCTGTGATGTGTATGCCGAGGAACTTAAAACTTACTACCCTTTCCACTACTGTTCCATCGATGTGGATAGGGGGGTGTTCCCTCTGCTGTTTCCTGAAGTCCACAATCATCTCCTTAGTTTTGTTGACGTTGAGTGTGAGGTTATTTTCCTGACACCACACCTGGCCCTCACCTCCTCCCTGTAGGCTGTCTCGTTGTTGTTGGTAATCAAGCCTACCACTGTTGTGTCGTCCGCAAACTTGATGATTGAGTTGGAGGCGTGCGTGGCCACGCAGTCATGGGTGATCAGGGAGTACAGGAGAGGGCTCAGAACGCACCCTTGTGGGTCCCAGTGTTGAGGATCAGCGGGGTGGAGATGTTGTTGCCTACCCTCACCACCTGGGGGCGGCCCGTCAGGAAGTCCAGTACCCAGTTGCACAGGGCGGGGTCGAGACCCAGGGTCTCGAGCTTGATGACGAGCTTGGAGGGTACTATGGTGTTAAATGCCGAGCTGTAGTCGATGAACAGCATTCTCACATAGGTATTCCTCTTGTCCAGATGGGTTAGGGCAGTGGGCAGTGTGGTTGAGATTGCATCGTCTGTGGACCTATTTGGGTGGTAAGCAAATTGGAGTGGGTCTAGGGTGTCAGGTAGGGTGGAGGTGATATGGTCTTTGACTAGTCTCTCAAAGCACTTCATGATGACGGAAGTGAGTGCCACGGGGCGGTAGTCGTTTAGCTCAGTTACCTTAGCTTTCTTGGGAACAGGAACAATGGTGGCCCTCTTGAAGCATGTGGGAACAGCAGACTGGGATAGGGATTGATTGAATATGTCCGTAAACATACCAGCCAGCTGGTCTGCGCATGCTCTGAGGGCGCGGCTGGGGATGCCGTCTGGGCCGGCAGCCTTGCGAGGGTTAACACGTTTAAATGTTTTACTCACCTCGGCTGCAGTGAAGGAGAGGCCGCAAGTTTTGGTTGCAGGCCGTGTCAGTGGCACTGTATTGTCCTCAAAGCGGGTAAAAAAGTTATTTAGTCTGCCTGGGAGCAAGACTTCCTGGTCCGTGACGGGGCTGATTTTCTTTTTGTAATCCGTGATTGACTGTAGACCCTGCCACATACCTCTTGTGTCTGAGCCGTTGAATTGAGATTCTACTTTGTCTCTATACTGACGCTTAGCTTGTTTGATTGCCTTGCGGAGGGAATAGCTACACTGTTTGTATTCGGTCATGTTTCCGGTCACCTTGCCCTGATTAAAAGCAGTGGTTCGCGTTTTCAGTTTCACGCGAATGCTGCCATCAATCCACGGTTTCTGGTTTGGGAATGTTTTAATCGTTGCTATGGGAACGACATCTTCAACGCACGTTCTAATGAACTCGCACACCGAATCAGCGTATTCGTCAATGTTGTTGTCTGACACAATACGAAACATATCCCAGTCCACGTGATGGAAGCAGTCTTGGAATGTGGAATCAGATTGGTCGGACCAGCGTTGAACAGACCTCAGCGTGGGAGCTTCTTGTTTTAGTTTCTGTCTGTAGGCAGGGATCAACAAAATGGAGTTGTGGTCAGCTTTTCCGAAAGGAGGGCGGGGCAGGGACTTATATGCGTCGCAGAAGTTAGAATTGCAATGATCCAAGGTTTTGCCAGCCCTGGTTACGCAATCGATATGCTGATACAATTTAGGGAGTCTTGTTTTCAGATTAGCCTTGTTAAAATCCCCAGCTACAATGAATGCAGTCTCAGGATGTATGGATTGGTCGACATTTGATTGTGAGGAATTCTAAATCAGGTGAACAGAAGGACTTGAGTTCCTGTATGTTTTTGTGACCACACCACGTCTCGTTAGCCATAAGGCATAAGCCCCCGCCCCTCTTCTTACCAGAAAGATATTTGTTTCTGTCGGCGCGATGCGTGGAGAAACTAGCTGGCTGCACCGACTCCGATAGCGTCTCTCCAGTGAGCCATGTTTCCGTGAAGCAAAGAACGGTACAGTCTCTTATGTCCCTCTGGAATGCTACCCTTGCTCGGATTTCATCAACCTTGTTGTCAAGAGACTGGACATTGGCGAGAAGTATACTAGGGAGTGGTGCACGATGTGCCCGTCTCCGGAGTCTGACCAGAAGACCGCTTCGTTTCCCTCTTTTACGAAGTCGTTTTTTTGGGTCGCCGGCTGGGATCCATTCCGTTGTCCTGGGTGAAAGGCAGAACACAGGATCCGCTTCGTGAAAGTCATATTCTTGGTCGTACTCATGGTGAGTTGACGCTGCTCTTATATTCAGTAGTTCTTCTCGACTGTATGTAATGAAACCTAAGATGACCTCGGGTACTAAATGTAAGAAATAACATGTAAAAAAACAAAAAACTGCATAGTTTCCTAGGAACGCGAAGCGAGGCGGCCATCTCTGTCGGCGCATGTTTCAGTGTTACTTGCCTCAAAGCGAGCATAGAAGTTATTTAGCTCGTCTGGTAGGCTAGTGTCGCTGGGCAGCTCTCGGCTGTGCTTCTTTTTGTAGTCTGCAAGCCCTGCCACATCCGACGAGCATCTGAGCCAGTGTAGTACGATTCAATCTTAGTCCCGCATTGATGGTTGATGGTTCATCGGAGGGCATAGCAGGATTTCTTATTAGCTTCCAGGTTAGAGTCCCGCTCGTTGAAAGCGGCAGCTCTACCCTTTAGCTCAGTGCCTATGTTGCCTGTAATCCATTGCTTCTGGTTGGGGTATGTACGTACAGTCACTGTGGGGAGGACGTACCTCGATGCACTTATTGATGAAGCCAGTGACTGATGTGGTGTACGCCTCAATGCCATTGGAAGAATCCCGGAATATATTCCATGAAGTTGTAGAAACAACTCAAGAATGATCAATGGAGTCTTATTGCAAAGGGTCTGAATACTTATGTAAATAAGGTATTTCTGTTATTTATTTTTAATAAATTAGCAAAATTTTATAAAAAAACTTTTTTTCATGAATCCACTTTAGAATAAGTAACAAAATGTAGAAAAAGTCAAGGGGTCTGAATACTTTCCGAAGACACTGTATATACATTTTGTTGTGATTTATTTTCATTGGCCTACACACAATACCCCATAATGTTGATGTGGTATAATGTTCTTTAATATTTGTACAAATTAATAAAAACCTGAAACTACTTTAGTTAATAAGTATTCAAGCTCTTTGTTATGGCAAGCCTAAATAAGTTCAGGAGTAACAATGTAGACATAATAAGTTGCATGGCCTCACTCTGTGTGCAATAACATGAATTTTGAATGACTACCACATCTCTGTACCACACACATACAATTATCTGTAAGGTCCCTCAGTTGAGCAGAGAATTTCAAACACAGATTCAACAAGAACACCGGATGTTAAATAATTTTTTTTTATTTTTAAAGCAGACATTGAATATCCTTTTGAGCATGGTGAAGTTATTAATTACACTTTGAGTGGTGTACCAATACACCCAGTCACTACAAAGATATAGGCGTCCTTCCTAACTCAGTTGCCGGAGGGAAGGAAACTGCTCAGGGATTTCACCATGAGGCCAATAATGACTTTAAAACAGTTACAGAGTTTAAAAATGGCTGTGCTAGGAGAAAACTGAGGATGAATCAACAACATTGTAGTTACTCCAGAATATTATTCTAACTGACAGTGTGAAAAGAAGGAAGCCTGTACAGCAAAACATATTCAATATCATGCATCGTCTTTGCAACAAGGCATATTGAAAAACATGTGATAAAACAATTAGCATTTGCTCCTGAATACAAAGTGTTATGTTTGGGGCAAATCTGAAACGACACATTACTAAGTACCACTCTCCATATTTTTAAGCATAGTGGGTGTGCTTGTAAATCGGAACTGGGAGTTTTTCAGGGTAAAACATTTATGGAATGGAGCTAATCACAGGCAAAATCCTGGAGGAAAACCAGGTTATCTGCTTTCCACCAGACATTGGAAGATTAATTATCTTTTCAGCAGGACAATAACCTAAAACACAAGGCCAAATCTACACTGGAGTTCTTACGAAGAAGACAGTGAATGTTCCTTTCTGGCCAAGTTACAGTTTTGACCGAAATCTGATTGAAAATCTTTGGCAAGACCTGGAAATGGTTGTCTAGCAATGATCAACAACCAATTTTTAGTGCTTCAATACTTTTTAACAGAATAATGGGAACATTTTGCACAATCCAGGAGTGGAAATCTCCTTAAGACTTACCCAGGTGCTTCTACAAAGTGTTGACAGGTGTGTGAATACTTACAGTACCAGTTTCTTTATTTTTTACAATTTTTTACGTTGTGGAATACATCAACACTACATATGGAATCATGTAGTAACCAAAAAAGCATTAAACAAATATACAAATATATTTTAGATTCTTCAAAGTAGCCGCCCTTTACCTTGATGACAGCTTTGCACACGCTTGGCATTCTCTCAACCAGCTTCATGAGGAATGCTTTTTCAACAGTCTTGAAGGAATTCCCACATATGCTGTGCATTTTTTGGCTGCTTTTCCTTCACTCTGCAGTCCAACTCATCCCAATCCATCTCAATTGGGTTGTTGTCGGGTGATTATGGAGGCCAGGTCATCTGATGCAGCACCATCACTTTCCTTCTTGGTCAAATAGCCTTTACACAGCCTGGATGAGTGTTGGGTCATTGTCCTGTTGGTAGTCCCACTAAGCTCAAATCAGATTGGATGGTATTTTGTTGCAGAATTCTGTGGTTGCCATGCTGGTTGAGTGTGCCTTGAATTCAGTGTCACTAGCAAACACCCCCATACCATCACACCTCCTCCTCTATGCTTCACTGTGGGGACCACACATGCAGAGATGATCCATTTACCTACTTTGTGTCTCACAATGACATGGCGGTTGTAACCAAAAATCTCAAATTTGGACCAAAGGACAGATTTCCACTGGTCTAATGTCCATTGCTCGTGTTTCTTGGCCCAAGCAAGTCTCTTATTATTATTGGTGTCCTTTAGTAGTGGTTTCTTTGCAGCAATTCGACCATGAAGGACTGATTCACACAGTCTCCTGTGAACAGTTGATGTTGAGATGTCTGTTACTTGAACTCCGTGAAGCATTTATTTGGGCTGCAATCTGAGGAGCAGTTAACTCTAATGAACTTATCCTCTGCAGCAGAGGTATCTCTGGGTCTTCCTTTCTTCTGCTGGTCCTCATGAGAGACAGCTTCATCATTGCGCTTGATGGTTTTTATGAATGCACTTCAAGAAATTTCACATTTCTTGAAATTTCGCACATTGACTGACCTTCATGCCTCAAATGGAAAGAAATTCCACAAATTAACAAGGCGCACCTGTTAATTGAAATCCATTCCAGGTGACTACCTCATGAAACTGGTTGAGAGAATGCCAAGAGTGTGCAAAGCTGTCATTAAGGCAAAGGGTGACTGCTATATAAAATATATTTTGATTTGTTTATCACCTTTTTGGTTACTACATGATTCCATATGTGTTTTGATGTCTTCACTATTATTCTACAATGTAAAACATACTTTTTAAAAACTTTAATGAGTAGTTGTGTTTACATTTTTGACTTGTACTGTATGTACATGTGATATTTCTGTATTTTATTTTCAATACATTTGCAAAAATATCTTTTTTTTCAATTTGTCATTATGGGGTTTTGTGTATGGAGAGGTGAGAAAAATATATATTTAATCAATTTTGAATTCAGGCTGTAACACAACAAAATGTTTTGTATATATATATAAATATATAAATATATATATTTCATATTCCTAGCCCTCTGAGTGTAGGCAGATGGAGGGAGCAGAGGCTCATTAACTGGTCAGTTTAGCTAATGTAATAATGGTTGGACAGAGAAAGAGCCCACTAATGAACACCTTGCTGGGTTTATCTGCGCTATCCAATCCATTTCAGCTTCTCTTAATAGGAGATGGCAAGGCCTGTCGCCATGGCAAGACGTCGCCAAGGTAATTGGGCTTTTCAGACAGGCCGGGTTGCCAGGATATGGTGATAGAATATGGAGAAAAGAAACTAAATGGGACAGGAAGGTATTATTTCAAAATGAGTATGCTTCAGCAAGCATATCTGGAGAATGGGGGTTCCATTAACCTATTTGTTTCACCTTTCGTGCTTTGAATGTGTGATTGGCAGTTTGATTTGGGCCTTAGACTTGTGCACCTGTGGGGTTTCTGAGGTCCATGGTTATAGCCTATCTGCATGTGCACTTATACAGACACACAAATGATCACCCTCCATCTCCTTGTGCAAAAAAAAAAGACAGTACATATACCGCTCACTCTCTGTCATTTTAACAAGGAAGCACCACAACTAATGTTGCTGTGGTCATCGCAAATGGCAGGCTACTCTCTCTCACAAAGCGTGCATAGGTGAGGCCCCTAGACTCTCTCTCACAGTAGGGCGAGGCCCCTAAGCAGTGTGGAACTCTAATTCCATCAGTGTGGTTGGGTGTTCCTTGGCCCCCGCTACACGTGAGCATGGCTGTCATCATTCCCCAGGAAGAGTCAGGGATTTTGAATTATAGTGTGTGTAAAACGCTACAGCGGGGGACACTTTCTGTTCCTTTGTCCTTTCTTTTCTTCGTCTTCCTTTTCTTCCCTGTCCCTGCTAAAGGTTGGTAGCCACGCCACACGCGCGCTAGGAAAAAGCTCCTGAAACTGGGTAATTTCAGCTTGCCGACTGTCTTGTCATTTGAAGCTAATTGCATGGTTTAGCAAGGCTCTGGCAATTACTGTTCCCTCCTTTGTGTAGTGCGATAGCTTTCAGGGGTCCGCTGGTTAAAAAGAATGGGGCTGCTGCTTTTTTGCTTGGTTGAATTCAATGTTATATTTTCCCTTCGAATGCAGATGTCTTCCCATAGAAGAAAAATGCAGGGCTGTAGGGACGAGTTAGTTATAATGCCACTGACACTAAACATATCAAACAAAGCAGGTTCTACAGATGCCTGATAGTCTTGATCATGGAACTGATTGTAGCAAGTAGAGGGGGAAAGGTCTGTTAGTATTGTGCCTGGGCTAAATAGGAATTGGACCGCCATTTTCTATGGTGTTTTATTCAAGCCTTTGCTTGAACACATACACTCTCTCTCCCCCCCTCTCCACCCCCCCCCTCTCCCTCTCTCTCACACACACACACACACACACACACACACACACACACACACACACACACACACACACACACACACACACACACACACACACACACACACAAGCACACACACACACAAGCACACAAACACACGAACACACAAACACACAGAGGGGCACAGGAGTCTGTGGGATCAGGGCTGTCTGGTGTAAAAGGTCACGTGTCTGGCATGTCTGTTCTCTCCTGACGTGAGGAATGCAAAATGCTGTGTGTGTTTGTGAGTTTATGCGTGTATGAATTCATGCAAGTGTGTGTGTACATGCACGTGCATGCGCATATCCATGCTTGTGTTTCTCGGTAATATTGCGTTTAAATAGTCTGTCAGAGCTCTACAGATAATGAGTCCTGGACAGACATGGCAAACATCCTGACTAGACGAGGAAATATCCACCCTGAATAACACATGCCTCGACTGGGCTACATTCAGAGACCTGGCTAGAAACGTAGGTTAGACGCTAGCCAGGAGGTGCCTTAGATCATTTCACATGCCCAACAGTGACCGTGACTTGTTGACAGACAGAGTATGAGCTAAAGTGAAAAGAAGGGCAGAAGGAACAAGAACAATGAGGATGTTGTCCTCCCTTGCGGCCGGAAACAGTTGGGAGTGTGAGTGGGCTTTCGTTCTAGGCTAAGTCAAACAATGCTAAAGCTAATGAGTGTGTAGCTAGATAGACCAGGCCTGATTGGAGTGTTTTTGTAGTCAGACTGCCAGTGGCGAGGGATCAGCAGGGAATGTGGCGGTGATGAGGGTGAACTGTAAACCCTGGCAGATCACCCTGGCTTGTCTCTGAGGAAGAGAGAGAGAGAGGGGGGGAGAGAGAGTGTGTGATACATATAAAAGAGAGAGAAGTACAAGTAGAATATCATAATAACTTGCATATGAGACATACTCAAATTCATATACATGGAAAACACTACACCAGGGATATTTAAGTGCAGGCCACCCATGTTGGGTGTAGGTCAAATTTTTAGATATGCAGGTGATGGCTGTACACCGGGCATAAGGTGAGTTTTGGTGACATGAGACTAATCCTGCATGAGTGGAGTTTCCACAGCTATATTACACAGGTATAAAACACTCCGTCCCTTAGTGGGAACGCTAATATAAGTGTGTGTGTGTGGGTTGGTGCATGTGCGTGCATGCTTTGTGTGTGTATTTAACTGCAATATGTCAGAGCCTCTGTCAGCATGTTCCTGTTTGCCTGTGTCAGTAATTGGTTTGCGACATCGTATTTACATGCTGTCCACCCAGTGTATCCATGTTGCCTATGCAAATCATAGAGGCAGAAGGCAGAGATTCATTTACAGATGCGCCATTCACAGATATTTCATGCTCAAGGAGCACCAACCAGATCACCACCCTGCATTCTCTCCTTCAGTGTGAGAAAGTACGGCCATATAAACAGTGCATTCGGAGAGTATTCGGACCCCTTGACTTTTTCCACATTTTGCCAGCCTCATTCATTTTTTTTCTCCTTATCAATCTACAAACAGTATTCCACAATGACAAAGCAAAAACTGTTTTGTCATGCAGAACCTGTATACAGGCACCCCAAATCTGATGTTTTCCCCAAAAGTTGGCAAAAGAGATGATTTGATTGGTCAAAAGACCAATTGGTGGAAAAATATCCGAATTAGGCTGCCTGTAAACCCAATTTGCTTTAGCATTTAGTGTCAGAGTGTAATAACTTGGTTGGACAGTTTTTGGCCACGGGTGTTACCTACCGAATATAGAGCAGGCACGCCAGGCACTCTCGACAGCTATACCTCAAAAGATCAACGAAAAGGTAAGGCGGCCTTCTATGTATAGAAAAGAGTACTACATTCCCTGTAAATAAACTATGTCCTTCCTACAGATCCTTCTCAGAGCAGCTCAGCAGGTTCTCTCCAGAAGACTTTCTGACTGTGTGTGTGTATGTGTGTGTGTGGTGTGGTGTGGTGTGTGTGTGACTGTCTCTTTCAGTATGGGGTGTTTTGTGGACTAGTGCAACCTCGCCCAGTGTCTCCTATACACTCTACACGGTTCATTCCAAGGAGTCACAGCCAGTTAGTAGGGTCCAAACGGATCGCCCACAAACATCCTTCTATCAACACTCCGTCTCCGTCTCTCTCTTTGTCCCGTATTTGTTCCCTTCATATCTTCAGCTTCAGATGTATTCTGTTACCGTGCGCCACTGTTGGTAGAGAAACAGGTTAAAGGCGAAGATATGTCAGAGGTTTGGTGGTAGCACATCTATTATTTAAACAGCAGTGACTCCCGTGCAGAGTTTCTACTCCCTCTTTTCCCCAAATTGAATTCCTTCTCTAAAGCCGAGCCAAGCCGGTCTCTCTGGGGCCCACTGATCCACCTCGGCCAACACTGTGAATCAACCATCCCGGGGTCCACCCTAAGGGCAGGCTGGTCACTAGAAAGAGATGGTGAATTCTGATGTTTGAAAAGATCCTGAGAACGTCGATATATGCCTTCCTGGGCTCTCACAAAACAAACAAAAAAACTCATGATGCTCAGAGCTGAAGCACACTGCTCAGACCACTGTACTATGGCAGTTCACAATGCTCTAACAAACCGTGAGAATACTGTAAATACTGATACCTGATGTTAGAGCGTGTCATTTTGTTATTCTTTTCTTTAAGCCTTTCTCCCGAACAATAGCCCTAACCATTAACCACTCAGAATGAATACCTTAACTGTTAACCTTTGAGTTGTTACTCTCTTAACTCTGTAACCATGCGGAATTAACCCTGTAACCACGCAGACTTAGTGTTTCGAAAAAGGTTAATTCAAAAACATAACAAGTTGAATTTTGAATGGAAACTATGAGATCCTGTTGCTACGGGACCAACGGGGATGAACACAGAGTCATTTCAGTGCGGCTAGAGAATCTTGTCAGTTCAACCACAGGATCCACACAGCATCATCATCTGGAAAGGATTGACTGGGAAGTGGTGGCCTCGCTCACTTCACGTTCTCTCTCTCTCTCTCTCTCTCTCTCTCTCTCTCTCTCTCTCTCTCTCTCTCTCTCTCGTCATGTAATTTTCAACATAGCAGGTTGTCAAGTACAGATAATGGAGCTTCTGGGTTAAGTTTACTATATAATTTCATAATTTCAGAGAATAAATGAATCTACTCCCTTAGTGCTTAATCTTAACTGTAAAGTAGAAGGGCTACAGGCTATATTTCATATTAGATGTATTGGCACTATGTATTTCGCTAGTAACTGGTACAGGTGTCTCTGTGTTACTGGCTCCCACTGTCTGTCCTAGGCCCTTCAACATTTCTCCAGCACCCATTTCTCCTCCCCTGCCATTGGCATGGCAACCCTCTCTGTCAGTCACTTAGGTTGCCACGGGAGCGGTTGATGTTGATTAGCCAATAGGACAAGACCTTGGGTTATTTCAAATCACTCTCCTCTAAATCCCTTCAATGAGACCCTCACTGAGTGTCTTTGAACAAATACATTCCTATGTATTTGACTCTCTTCCTCTTCCTCACTGCACGCCATGTCTGAATATGGCCCGGTGTTCTTCAGTCAGCTCCGTTTTGACACATTCCCGTCCCAGAGAGAGTGTGTGGAGATCACAGACATGTTGTTCCAGATGGGGTCGGGATGGCCAAGACGGGGAATGTGATTATTATTGCAGACCTGACTGTACATAAACCAAACAGGCCAATAACAGACCAGCTCCATGTAAGTGACTGGCCTGTGCAAAGCTGTGGGTGTCCTATAGACCATCAACAACAGCTGGTTGTTTTTCGACCAATATGGGCTCAAAGGTAGTCCCTGAAACAATCTTCATGCCCATTATATACTTTGTGTAGACATCAAAATTGCTGTGAGGTTCAACATTGATTTCTGATTCCCCACTCTGGTTTCTCATCTCCAGTTGGCTGGCCATCGCAGTTAGAAAAACGAAGAGAGACTATTTCTCCCAAAGCATTTTCTGTATCTAATCTCCCTGCCCTACTACTCTATCTATAATGGACGCAACACAAATGCACTATTTCTGAAGTGCAGTGATGAAAGCCTGAGGGCAGCTGTCTTCTTCTTCTTCTTCTCTATTCTAAATACGTTTACTTCCTGTGGTTATTGCTGTTGTTTATGTCCTGCCAGGGCCTATCACAGGGGATGCTAAATCACAGGACTTGAGAAACAATATAACCCACGACCTAAGGAGAGTGTCACACACCGCACAGCAGCCCACTGCCCACTCACTGGTGTGTGATTGTGTGTGTGTGTGTGTGTGTGTATGTATGCGTGCCTGTGTGTGTGAAACCTGTGATTACTGGTTGCCTTTCAGGCCCACATAAAACAATGAAAGCACCTATTAAACACCTACCAGGCAAAATTCTTCTCAGTGGTTTTACAGACAAACACATTTAGAATAAAGGTCCACCACACTGCACAGTGAGACCGCCGAGGGTAACCGAGCAATAACAGGATCTGCAGTCAACTGACCTACACCCACCCCTGCACTGTTTGTTTATGTTTTGGGATTTGTGTATATGTGCTGCATGTGGAAATATTCAACTGTTCTAGCTATGTGGCTTCCTTCTCTACATTATATAATGATGGTAGTATTATCCTCTCTCTAATAAGCCCCTATTCAGTGCTCTCTCCTAGGTAGTCTATTTGCCAACTCAGTAGGGAGCATTCTGTGTAGTATTCTGTGTCATATTCCAGTCCTGGTTCCCTGTTCCTTGCTTGGGTGACTTGTCCTGACTTACAAGAGCCTCAGTGTCTCCCTTCTGCAATCATTAGACCCAGGCTGTCTGTAGAGGGGAGTCACTGGCAGCCGTATTACACTAAACCTGCTGAAGACATGCAACAGCAGAGACTGGGAGGGGCGAAGGGTGTGTAATCATACACAGAGACATATAGAGACACACACACACTTCCATACACATGCAGACATGCTGTATGCACACACACACACCTACACACACGTTCTTCTCTCTGCGCCACTCGACTCCTTTCGTCTCATCTTTCTTTCATTGTTTCTGCTGAACTGTCTGCCTTCCTTTGGTTCCAGAAGTGGAGATTGCCTATTCAGGGTAAGTGCAGTATAGCTTTGCTTTCAATACCCCTCCAATCACACAGTGCTGTTCTTGGCATCAGGGCCTTGGGTGAGCTAGTGTTTTAACAAGTTTCACATAATCATCTCTGGAGGCCCAGAACGTACATGTGCTTAACAAGACTCTCTTTCCGTGTGTTTCTTCTTTCACGTTCCTGCCTCAGCTCTCCTGCTTTCTAAATTCTTTACTTGCTCTATTTTTTCAGTGTTCAACTATAGGAGGCTTTGTGCTTTGAATTCAATGTTGTGACATATCGTTCCCCCTTGTACTTCTCCCTGAACCTCTTTCTTTCTCTTTCTCTCTTTGAAAGTGATGAGGTGGTGTGTCTCCACAACTCTGCCTAAACATTTATGTTTTGGGAATCATGGGGACGTTTTCTCTTTTCCTCTACCCAGTGAGTAATACTGGCTTTTATCTGCACTATGAAATATATATTTTTTGGACACAAAATGTGTACCAGTGTATGAAGGAAACACTTACAGGGCCACAATGAGGAAGTGGGATGGGAGAGAGAGAGAGCGCTATCAGGTCTGAGTAGATTTACTGTGTTCATCTACCAAAAAGAAAGAGGTATCTGGTCTTCACAGAAGCTAATTCATCTCCTTCCTGTTTAGTCTCCATGTAGCCTGAGGCTTAATATGATGACTCTCTCTCTCTCTCTCTCTCGCTCTCTCTCTGGTCCTGATCAACGCTGGCACAATGGTCTACGGTGGCCAAACGTAGGCGGTGGCCGACACACAGCTAATCGCCGTAAACAAAAAAGGAACTAGCTTGACAAGCTTCCTAATCCGACGCACAAACACAGCATGTGGTAAAACTCCATGTTTTCAGGAGAGATAGCTACAGCACCAAGAGGCTTAGATTTCCTGCTTCTTCATTTCAACCTTCAGTGCAAGCTACCCTCCTTGTGTTGGCTGACACTTGTGTGGTTTGGGAGAAACAGAGTGTAAGATAGAAAGAGAAAGAATATGGAGGGAAAAAAAAGAAAACAGCGATCAGCCTTTCATCTCACTGGCTGTCAGGCAGGGAACTACCATGGATCGCGTTTTCTGAGGGAGATTCTTTCGAAGAGGGTCCAAATTAAAAGCCTGGGGAGGGTGGAAGGTGTCAGGGCTGCAGCCGGAAACCAGAGCGCCTGAGAACCCCTCATCAGTCAAGGGTCTTGGTCCGGCCTCACACCTCAATGAGAGGTCCCTGTCATACGACCTTTCATAATTCCATAATTATTCCTATTCCTTTGCATAGGGATGAGGTAGCTATAGATACACGCGACGGCTGTATAAAAATAGATATGTGAGGGAGTTGAACATTCTGTTGTGAGATAAATAATCCTCACAGATGCTTTTGTGACGTTTCAAACACAGGTTTCACAGGGCGCGGTGTGTGAGTGAGTGAGTCATATAGAGCTGTCAGAGTGGTGACACAGAACCAGTAGAGTCTATTGAGTCTGTGGCCCCAGCCAAACAGGGATTAGAGCTATCTGCCTGTCTGTCTGCCTTACTGTCTGACTGTCTGACTGCCTGCCTGTCTGTCTGCCTGACTGTCTGACAGTGTTTCTGTTTTTCTGTGTGTCTGTCTGGAGACTAGCTGGGATATTTGTGGCTGCTTCACTACTGCAGTCAACGCAAGATACTCTTCGACAAACAGGCCTGTGCAGCCCTACTATTTTGACTGCATGTTGTTTAGACACACACACACACACACACACACACACACATGCACACACGCACGCACACACACACATCCTACTCTAAGGCAGCCTAAGGCATAAATCCTGATCAATCACAAAATTACCCAGGATACCTCTGTGGGACAAATCTGCTCCAGAGAGAAAGAATGTTTTCCATCCATCCTCCACATAGCTCTTATTCCTTATTCTCTTTCCTCACTCAGCCTAACTGTACCTTACACTGCAATAAACACTCCAGCAGAGGCTGTCACAGACACACACACAGTCTTCTTCAGCTGTGCTGTAGTTAATGTGAAGCAGATTATGTCCAGAATGTGTAAGGAAGTGTGGAGGTGATGTGACACCTAGCTGGCTGTTTAGACAAGGCACAGTAAACACTGCCATACCACTTGAGACACACTGAATTCCTGCCTGATTAGATGCTGCTAGGAGAGAGATTGTGTGCGTGCGTGCGTGTGTGTGTGCGTGGGTGCGCGCGTGTGTGTGTGCTTTCCCTGACGTCAAGTGCCAAGGGAATGACAGGTTCCTCTTTCCCTCTATTGCAATTTACTCCGTCTCCATACAATAAAACGGACTCATGGAATTTGAACGGCTTTGGTATGGAATGATATGAGCCGTCACTCATCTTTCGTGCTCTGGAATTCCTCCCAAAGTTCAAGTGAGCTTACAGTGCTGAAGTGTGTTATTCATATGAGATACAGGTTGCAATGTTTTCATCATGTGAAACACATTCACCATGCTTTTGGCGCTGTAGATTTGCTTGACGTGCAACAGACTGTACTACTGACATATGACAGACAGACAGTTATCAACATTAAAGCCCTGTCTCTGCCTCTCTGGGTTAGGCTCGGTTTGGGACGCCATCGGATCTTGGTTCCTGTACAAAATGTACGAGTCTATGATTTATTTGTACTGCATTTACCACAGGCACCTTAATTGAGCAGGACAGGCTCAGAGTAACAGTAACGGAATTAACGGTTTCCATGTGTTTGACACCATTCTGTTCGCTTCCTTCCAAACATTGTCCTCCCCTCACCAGCCTCCTGTGACATGTGCAGTCCATCATTGTTAATATACGCTCTGTATGCCTACTGTATACGTATCAATCCCAGTATTTATCTAAATGTTTAATAATATATATTTCTTTTTTTTAATCACACAAAAATAGCTCAGTTTGAGCCATATAGCTATATACAGTAATTACAGAGCAATATGTGCCAGGTCTAAGCATTCTTCTTCTTAATCCAACAAGCTGGCCACATTGCAGTCAGTCGCCTCACTCAGACAGAGTCCCATTAGTGAGCTCTGTTTACGTCTCCCATCAGTTTCCTCCTCCATATCTCCAGGAGTCAGACTGTGTTATTACAATTGGCCCTGGAATACAGTACAGACAGCAGGGAACGGCCTGATCTGCCCAGAAAGGAAAGAGACTTCACTCCCAATGCAGTTTGACCTGGGGGGGGAGTAAGAAGGGTGAGAAGGAGTACGTTAGTTGAAAGAGAAAATGATCGGAAGCCCCCACCCTAATAAAAGCTGTTCTTGCTTGTTTGTAAGCCTTACCTATTCAATCAATCGCAATATGCCATCGTAATTGAGTCCCGGCGAAGAGGGACGAGTTAGGCAATTAAAGGTTCTGGGGGTTGCAGCTTTGTTTGACGTAATATCACCCCCCCCCCCCCTCTCTCTCTCTCTCTCCCTCTCTCTCTCTCTCTCAACCAGACCGCTCGGACATTCTCCTGCGCTAGTCTTTCTGTCTCACTCTCTCGCTCTCTCTCTGTCTCACTCTCTCGCTCTCTCTCTCTGTCTCTCTCGCTCGCTCGCTCTCTCAAACCCTGCAGTCTGGCAACGGAGGGAGGAAGGAGAGGAGGGGATAAGGGGCAGAGGAGAGGGGGCATTCCAAACGAAAACATCTGGACTCCCGTGTTGAAACAAGGGCCCTGTACCATCGGCCCATTAGGAGACTGATGAGGGAACAGTCAGCTGGATCAACCCAGCGCGTCTGGTTTACCCGAAGCCCTTTAATCATAGCTTATCTGCCCTAACATTACCACGTCTCCCTCTCTTTCCTTCTGACCCTTTGCCTTCACTCTCGCTCTTTCCTTCGGTCTCTCTGCACATTGTTCCCGGGTATTGTGTGTGTTTCGGTTTGGCTGTAGAACAACAGTGTCAGGCTGCGTGTAAGCTAATGATGAAAAGACTAGCGCAGAAGAACGTCCGAGAGGTCTGGGTGACGAATGCTGGGTAAACATGGGAACCAGACCATAGATGGCTATGGTTGGGTTTGGTTTGCGGTGCTGTTCATACGGTGTTATGGATGGGAATACAATTCAAAATATATGCCATATAGCAGATGTTCTTATTTACAGAGACAGTCATGCATGCATACTATACATTTTATATAGAGGTGGAATCAAAACACTATCCTGGCATTGCCGGTGCAATGCCATACCAGCTGAGCTACCGAGTACCACGTGTGTTGGGCTAGATGAGTGGGCCTAATCTGTCTTTGATACTTGCATGTTTGTATTGATTACCGGCATTCAACCATAGCCTGATAGAATCAGGCTGATCGCGGCGTTCACCATTCACCTATCAGTCTGGCATTGCTCCTCGTTGAAACAGTTTGAGTCTGTAATGAGAGGCATTAGAGAAAGAAACAGAGGGCTGCCTCATTCAAAGCACAGTGTTTTTAGGCCCAAGAGGCCAGGGTTCCGGTCTAGAAACATCGTTTCGACTGCTCCTACAGTTTTGCTTAGCTACTGCAGTTTAACTGACTCCCGGCCCAGAAATAATTTGCACAGACGGCCACATAGGGTAGTCAGACTCTAAAAAATTCAGAATAAGACACTTTAGGCATCACCTTTGCGCACAAAACGTCCGTTGAATTACTAAAATATTTTTTTGCTGAGTCCGATATTTGTTTCCATCACTCACAGCCAAAGATATGAACATTTTATACTCATCCAATGTCTGCCATGTTTTTGGGTGATGTTATGGTATTGTCGATGCTCGCGCTGCTCCCTGTGCACACTGAGTGCTAGTTTGCATGTGATGTTGGTCCCTATAAACTGGATGCAACCCGGATATAGACGGACCATGAATCGGATGTGAGTTCGTGAGTTCGAAAACAACGGGTCGGACATCTCGGACGCAGTCTCCAGTTCTTCTTATACCTCCGTGGGTTTTTGTCCTTAACCCACCCGTTGTTTCTGAGAGGACGATGGTCGGACGGTCCATTTTCGGGCTAATTCCAAAACCCATCTATTGGACACAGGCCAGACTGTATGTGAAGTGGAATAGAATGTTCCAGAAAGCAGGTTCCACCAGGCTAATACAACCAGGTACATTATTGATAAAACATTCTCATTTACAATAATGACCTGGCCAAGAGGGTTCAGTGATACAGTACTGACTCTGAGAATCAAGGCTAATTGAATGTTTGGCCTTGGTGACCACAGGTGACAAGAATCAATGATATTTTATGAAAGATTGGTTTTTGATACTGACGATGAAGAAAGCATGAACGTGATATATGACTTGTCATCAAATATGATCTCTTTGGTCCTGCTTTGTTCCTAATTAGACAAGAGAGAATATCTTTGTTAAAAACTCCCTGATAACACATTTCGTACATTGTAATAACCTGATGAATATGTCATTTATCACACAATACTCTCTGTTGTCTTGGTTTTATATACCATTGCTTACTTCTTTGTACTGTGTAAGTCTCATGTGAACGGACACTCTTTCTTTCCCAGCCTTTCTCTCTGTACCTTTCTTCCTCTCGTCTTTCTCCCTCTCAGGAGAAGGTTGTCATGAGTTTAATTGCTGCAGGTGACACCGAGGTAGGAAAAACAGAATTAACCTTGTCCGCCCAAAGCCATTCTCTCCCTTCTTCTCTCTTCTTACCTCCAACACATCAATTAGAGTTAAGCCACCATGGCCCGTGGCTGCAGCCAGCTTAGACTCAGGTACCCCAGTCTCTCATGAGAGAGGTAGAGAGAGAGAGAGAAAGAGAGAGTGTGTGAAAGAGAGACACACAGAGAGAGAGAGTGTTTGTGTGAAAGAGAGAGAGAGTCTGTGTAAGAGAGAGAGTCTGTGTGTGTGTGTGTGTGTGTGTGTGTGTGTGTGTGTGTGTGTGTGTGTGTGTGTGTGTGTGTGTGTGTGTGTGTGTGTGTGTGTGTGTGTGTGTGTGTGTGTGTGTGTGTGTGTGTGTGTGTGTGTGTGTGTGTGTGTGTGAGAGAGAGAGAGTCTGTGTGAAAGAGAGAGAGTCTGTGTGAAAGAGAGAGAGAGACTGTGTGAGAGAGAGAGTCTGCGTGAGAGAGTCTGTGTGTGTGTGAGAGAGAGAGTCTGTGTGTGTGTGAGAGAGAGAGAGAGTGTATGAAAGAGAGAGATATTCTGTGTGAGAGAGAGAGAGAGTCTGTGTGAGAGAGAGTCTGTGTGTGTGTGTGAGAGAGAGAGTGTGAGAGAGAGAGAGAGAGAGAGAGAGAGAGAGAGAGAGAGGACCCAGAGGAGAGGGTAATCACTGCAGGCTGTGTAACATGATCCAGTGTATAGATCAGTTGTGTTTGGAAAGCACTTCTCTCTGTTTGAAGGTCACGCTGAAGCACTGTGCTGAGGCTGACTGAAGGGGATGCAGAGTGGGCCGATGTAAAATAAGAGCTATGTGGAGTATAGCCAGGTCACCTGTCATACAAGTCTGTATTAGACGTCCATCCATGTCTGAGGACGTCGGGAGATGACGTGGAAACCAGCCACTAGGGGCAACAGTGAGCGCTGTTACCTTCAAGTAGGTTTTGGTTTTGCTAATGTGTTGTGGATGGGGATGGTGGACGGGCATACGCAAGATATTTTTGTTTAAGCAAATCCAAAACCTTAACCCTGACCTTAACCATTTGGAGTTAATGCCTAACCTTAAGAATTTGGAGTTAATGCGTAAACTTAACACAAACCTTAACAGTGTGGAGTTATGAATGAACTTTTATCTCAAACAATTTGAAATTAGGCATTTAGAACAACTTCGAAATTTGACGTTTGAGAAAAATGGATAAACGTCTAATTTTCCCCGTGAGACTGTGAGAGCTTGCTGTGTTTCTCTCTGGAGCAGATATATCACACAGAGGTATCCTGGGTAACTGAGTGATGTATCATGATTTACGCCTTAGGTTGGCATTCATCTGGTAAAGAGTGTGTGTGTGTGTGTGTGTGTGTGTGTGTGTGTGTGTGTGTGTGTGTGTGTGTGTGTGTGTGTGTGTGTGTGTGTGTGTGTGTGTGTGTGTGTGTGTGTGTGTGTGTGTGTGTGTGTGTGTGTGTGTGTGTCCACGCATGTGCATCCATGCATGTGTGTGCATGTGTGTGAGGTTCACCTGCCCTCACAGTGGTGTCTTTGTGTGGTGCTGTAGACCCATGACGCCAGGCCCGTACGCACTAATAGAGTGACAATGGAACTCCCAGCCCTCCACAACAAATGCATCACAAAGGCCCTAAAAGCTTTCCCCTCCACTCAGTTATAACCCTCTCTCCTTCTGATCACTCTGCTCTTTCTCTTAGCCTCACATACAGTACAACGACAAACACACAGATACATGCGGAAGTACATGCACGCACACACACGCACACACACACACACACACACACACACACACACACACACACACACACACACACACACACTGCTAAAAGGCTGCATATAGACATAATATGACATTTGAAATATCGTTATTATTTTGGAACTTGTGTGAGTAACGTTTACTCTTCACTTTTTATTGTTTATTTCACTTTTGTTTAACCAGTTCACTTGCTTTGGCAATGTTAACATATGTTTCCCATAAAGTCCTTGGATTGAATTTGAATTGAGAGGGAGGGAGGGAGGGAGGGAGGGAGGGAGGGAGGGAGGCGAAGAGGGAGAGAGCAGAATTAGGGAGATACCCGCTAATTATCAAAATCCAGAAAAGAGACGTTAAATTCTACAACCACCTAAAGGTAAGCGATTCCTAAACCTTCCATATCAAAGCCATCACCTACAGAGAGATGAACCTGGAGAAGAGCCCCCTAAGCAAGCTGGTCCTGGAGCTCTGTTCACAAACACAAACAGAGCCCCAGGACAGCAACACAATTAGACCCATCCAAATCATGAGAAAACAAAAAGATAATCACTTAACACATTGGAAAGAATAAAACATGTTTTTAGAGCCAACTAGAATGCTATTTGGCCATAAACAGAGAATGCACAGTGGCAGAATACCTGACTTAAGGAAAACTTTGACTATGTACAGAAGCAGTTAGCATAGCCTTGCTATTGAGAAAGGCCGCTGTAGGCAGACCTGGCTCTCAAGAGAAGACAGGCTATTTGCACCATGCCCGCAAAATGAGGTGTAAACTGAGCTGCACTTTCTAACCTCCTGTCAAATGTATGACCATATTAGAGACACGTATTTCCTTCAGATTCCCCAGATCCACAAAGAATTTGAAAACAAACCCTATTTTGATGAACTCCCATATCTACCGGGTGAAATACCAGTGTGCCATCGCAGCAGCAAGATTTGTGACCTGTTGCCACAAGAAAAGGGTAACCGGTGAAGAACCAACACCATTGTAAATACAACCCATTTTTATGTTTATTAATTTTCCCCTTTGTGCTCTAACTATTTGCACATCATTACAACACTGTACATAGACATAATGACATTTGAAATATCTTTATTCTTTTGGAACTTGTGAGTGTAATGTTTACTGTACATATGTATTGTTATTTCACTTTATTTATCATCTACCTCACTTGCTTTGGCAAAGTTAACATATGTTTCCCCTGCCAATAAAGCCCACTAGAGCTACTATCTTATCACCACTTCTATCATTTAACCCTCCTCCCATTACTCGATGACCTAATACGTTAATTAGTTAGTCGTTCTTCACTCCACACTCCTTTTTTTGATCGGTGGGAAAATGCTTTTCAACTGCTCTCCGCCACTTTGTTTGCCATGTTTTGGGGCGGGGTCTCCTAGGCCAAGGGGCATTGGAGGCAGGTTCAGTCTGTCCCCGCTGCACCACCCATCAACCTCTTTCTAAGTAACTTTCACAGGCTGATAAAAAAAATAATTGCTGCCCCTGGGGTGGGGACTCCAAATACATTAACACCACAAAGAGAGGCACTGGATCGCATTACTCAGCCTGCACTGATACAACTCTGGAGTCTGGAACATTGGGGTCAGAGAATGGGAAACGTGTGTGTGTGTGTGTGTGTGTGTGTGTGTGTGTGTGTGTGTGTGTAGCCATTGACCATGCTGTGTTATAGGGCTGGGAGGGGACCAGAGAAAGGTTTATTTGTATGTGATCCTCCTTTATTTCTGTCTCCATGTCAGAGGACCTCATCTGCGGCCATGCTCCATTGCAACCCAATAACGCAGGCAGGGGTAGAGAAAGGCTGGAGGGAGGTAGGCAAGCAGGACCCCACTGGAGAAAAGCTCTCCTAGTGAAAGGAGAGATGAAGAGATGGGGAGCACTGAGTGGCCTGTAGCTAAGCTGCCAATGACTGACTTCTCTGTGTGTGTGTGTGTGTGTGTGTGTGTGTGTGTGTGTGTGTGTGTGTGTGTGTGTGTGTGTGTGTGTGTGTGTGTGTGTGTGTGTGTGTGTGTGTGTGTGTGTGTGTGTGTGTGTGTGTGTGTGTGTGTGTGTTACACATAGACAAAGAGAGTGAAAAGGACGGCTGTTGAATTTGAGTTTCTGCTTAGACAAAGTGCCTTTCCAATCCAGAAATGATCCATTTAGTCAGATATTGTGAAGTTTGTGAGACAGTTGTGTCTCGATGAATACTGAGTCAGAATGTCTTTTAAAAGGAGGAGGTCAGGAGATACGGAGGGGATGAGTGCAACATCGTTTTACAACCCGTGGAGCTCTTAAGGAAATGGCTGTGTTTTTCTCCCACCTTTCCAGTAACTGCAGCAATTTCCTAAAGTCACAGACTGCACTGTGCCATCACCAAAAATAGAAAGAGCGGAAAAAAAGAATGAAGTTGACATTTTGGACTGAATTACAATAGCTATAAGTCATATCCCACTGGGCACAGGCCTCAATTCAATGTCTATTCCACATTGGTTTATTGTGTATTAAACCAATGTAATTTTATTGAAATGATAAGACATGGAAACAACGTTGTTTCGGTCTGCGCCCAGGTCAGAGAATCCATTGGAAATCGCTCTTCACCTTTAAAGGAAGCTGTTGTTGGTGTAAGTCCATCACTACAGTCTATCTCGAAGTATCAACAGGTACCACCTAAAAGTGTTGGGTTCCCCTATGAGGACAGTGGAAGAACCCTTCTTTCTTCAGACTGTACCCATACAGTATTGTAAATACAGTTAACAGCAAGCTGACCGCTGTCTCTAATTAGCTCCATGCCCATTCACTCCTCATCCCATGCTCCATATGGACAGAAAACAAATGCTTTAAAATAAGTAGACTGAACAGGTTTCACATTGTCTTTCACAGAAATCTTATGGGTCTGAGGGAAGGTTGCCTGTTCTGTGTATTCATCACTTTTTGCAGAGCTGTGTGTATATGTGTAGCAGTGTGTGTGTGTGTGTGTGTTCTCATCTTGTTGCCCTCCATTACTGAACACCGAGCTCCGGTTGCTCTGCTTTGATCCAGTGGTATTGCCAATCAAAGTATAGCCATTCTTGTTTCCAAATGAGTTACTTGAAAAACAAGCATATTTCTCTGACTGATTCAGAAGATGTAATGATATGTTTTTCAAGGTGGCAGGAGTGGCGAAGACACAAGCATCTTTGGAAAAAAGAAGACAGTAATCTCATTGCTTGTTTTATTACATCAAATATGGAAAGACTCAGTTGTTACAAATATGCTTCTGTAATTTTTACACTAACTCGGGTCTATCCAAACTGCATACTGTCTCCATTATCCAAAAATAAAATAACAACTGAAAACATTAGCCAGCTTAGTGCAAGCACGCCATCTTCAATCACAACACTGGCAATACATTTCTCCCCAATCACAATTCATCTTATATTTTTGCACATAACACAGCATTTCATATTACCGCTCTAATCTGTACTGCCTCAAAGTACTTTCCACTGCATTGTCCCCCTGGCCCCAAACGCAGTCCAGATAATTATTTTTCTTTCCTTTTGTTTGAATTAAGCCAGAGACACAGCAGGCCAGCATTGTGTATGGGCCTCTGTCCTCCAGGACAGCAGAAAGCTTACCTAATGTATTGTTTACCCAAGCAAACGCTTAATTACCTGATTCAATTAATTACTTCTCCACACCAGTCTGACATTACTCGTTCCCCTGGGGGCGGGGCATAGGAGAGGACAGGAACAGGAAGAGGGTAAAGAGAGGAGGGTGTTGGTCGAGGGACCAGGGGAACCCCCACTTCGATTGGTCCTCTACTAGTTTATTTTCGGGAAGTGGGGTGTGTCCGGCGGGAGAAGACAAGTTAACATCCCTCTAAGTGGAGAGGGCAGGACTGCGGCAGTGCATCCCTCCCCCATGTGCTTAACCCTTCCTCCCCCTCTTCTCTTATCTTCTCTTCCCCTCTGTCTGGGGAAACTCGTCCTCTAGCAGAAATGCCACGGAGGACAGATCTAATTTACTGGCGGGACTAAACTAAGTGTGATGTGGGATAAAAGGAACTACATACATGGTTTGTGGTGCTCTCTGAGGACGCCTTAAAATGCACTCTCGGGTATTGTGACTGTGACCTAGCAGGGCTCTCTCTAACCGATGCCTGCCATTTTAACCAAAGACGTTTGGGTGGGCCAATGTTCATAAAAGTCAGATGATGGTCAATTTGATGTTGCTGTCTTAGTGAAGTCCACTTTGCATTAGAGCTGGGATGACAACTGAAAAGGATCGAAACTGACCAAACGACCACTTATCGTGAACATTGAGCTGATATCGTTCATTACGATAAATAACCTATAGGGCCCTACTAGAGAAATGTGAAGTTTGAAGTTATTGGCGATTTTTAATGGGACAATTGATAGCTACAACATTCAAATTAGTAGTGGTAGTAGTGGTAGTTTAAAGGGCAATATAATTTAAATAATTGAAGTGCACATTAATGTTACACATTTCTTGTTCAATTTAGCGTTATCTTGATTATTCAGTCTATTGTGGGACAGTTTATTGTGATATGGATTTTTGTGCATGTCGCCAATTCCAATTCTTTTTAGGGCATATTGTAAAGTTAAAACAGTAGATGTCCATCATCCACCCTCTCCATCTTTTTGTCGTTGAATAACACCTTTCTCAACCTCTATACTTCTCCCTCTCCTGCCCTCTCCTTTTCTCACCTAGTGATGAGTAGTGGTCCACTGTCCCTGTCCCTCAGGCTGAAAAACAGAGTCCCAGTAGCCTGCCCAATGATCCCTTCCTCTCTAGAGAATACACTACTAGGCCACGGTCACAGGGCCCCCGAGGGCCCACTGAGTTACAATGACCTTGTCCTTAAACCATGTCTGCTCGAACAATAGAATCTCACCTCTATATGGTTCTTCCCCACCTCGAAAATCTATGATCATAAGTACGGTGTTACCATAAACCATGCATCTTTTCAGGAATATCAAGTGAATTAATAAACACAGTGGATGCCCTATTGTGGGCCAGCCGGTGCAGTAAACAGGGCTGCGTGTATTCAACACACGATCCCAAACAACCCAACATTAAAGCAATGTAATTTAAACCGCATCATACAAAATGTATTGCACACCCTGAACATAAACGGGTGGAACACCACGGTCTAATCGTGCGTGATGCGAGGCAGTAGAGTGTAACACTGGCTATCTGACAGGTTCGTGACCTTGTTGGTCCCCGTGGTAACCTTGTGTCTCTCAGCCTGTCTTCCTAGCTGGCTCGCCGTTTGCTTCCTAACAGATTTAATGGAGGATGCAGATTAAAGCGTTACGCTCTCATTAGTTTCTCATTGTGCTCTAACAAGACACAAGGGGCACTGTGTGTTTTTATGGGCCACGTATCTTCACCTGCCAATGGAAAGACGGGTGCGAGTGGTGCATCGGAACTAGAGAAATAATAAAAACTAATGACGAGAACCCGATGCAGCTTCGTTTTAGAGGATCCAGTAAAGCAGCCTGTTATGATGCTAATGAGAGGTGTTTTTATTGTGATGATGCCGAACCTGCCATCTTACAGGCTTATGAGCATTATCCCTACTGACAACAAAATAGTCACCCCACATAATGTGGGTGGTGCTATAATAATATAATATTTGCCAATTAGCAGATGTTTTTATCCAAAGCAGCTTATCATGAATGCATGTATTTCTTACATGTGCTATATCTTGTTTTTATTTCTTTATTTTACGTATGGTTGGTCCCTGGAATCGCACCCATCACCCTGGCATTGCAAGCGTCACACACTACCAACTGGAGCTACAGCGGACCAATGTTATGGAGCTACTGTACTGGTAGATGCTTACTAAGGAGTGTCCGTTTGATGTGACTTGTGCTAAGATGTGAAATGATAAGAGACTTGGATATGAAGGTGATCTAGAATATTCTCATACCGGGAATATACAGCAGAACATAATCTTCTTCTTTTTTCTCCCCCCCCCCCCCCCCCCAGCCACATAAGTGCTTAATTGTATGAACCACTCGTGGACGTTGTTTTGGAACTCCTACCTAGAATAGTAAAATGGACCATCGGCTGGAACTCTGGGTCTTTTCAGCAGAAAACCTTCGAGGCAAATCATCTGGAGCAGACATCTACGATCCAGATACAAGATACAGGGCTGTTTCATGAAGCAATCATGTCAAACCTTGGAGTTGGCGTTCTGAAGTGAGCTCTAGCAACAATGGCCTGGCTTGAGGCTGGGTCTCTGCTCCAACACCCTCTGAACATTTAGGAAAAGGTCATGGTAAACACAGCAATTTCAGTCTAAAAGAGGACACTGGTCTTGGTTTGAAAGTCAGTTATTAATGAACCCTTTTTATGAGAAAAATCTTGCTATGCCACATTCAGTTGAAAAAATTCATTAAAAAGGAGGTTTGAATTGCAACATGTGCGTCCACATTCAGTTGGCAATGAATAACATACTCTGCGAGGTTCAGATTCCGATTCAATATGTCCTCTGATTTGACCAGATTGTAATCTTATAAAAGGCGTCTCACATCGTGGGGAAAAAAAGTCAATACTGTATGTTGACACAGCCCTTAAAAAGATCAGGTGTCTCCGCCTCCATCGATCCTATGACTTTTGCCTTATTTAGCTCTCAGCTTCATGTTCATCCAGTAGTTTGCTCTCCGTCACACAAAGTGGACTTCCTTTTCCCGTGAAGATGGCAGAGTGTTTATTTAACTCGACGAGATAACGCGGCAAGCGGCACCCTGGTTAGCGAAACGAGCTCGCCAGCAGCGGTCGAACACGCACATGTTGACATTGAGCTGCTCACGGATGTCAAAGTCAATGAGCACCCATTAATCTGAAGAATATTTGGGCGTGTGATAGAGGGGGAGGAGAAGAGAGAGAGAGAGAGAGAGAGAGAGAGAGAGAGAGAGAGAGAAAAAGAGAGAAAGAGAGAAAGAAAGAAAGAAAGAAAGAAAGAAAGAAAGAAAGAAAGAAAGAAAGAAAGAAGGAGAGTGAGGGAGGGAGAGACAGCGAAAAAGATTGAGGTAGAGGCTTAATTTTTTGAGGTGCTAAAAATTGTATGTGCAGCATGTGCAGCAACGATGGGCATAGCAGAAATAAATCAATTTATTTCTGATTTCAGGGGGTTCAAAAATACACTCATGACCTATCACCCCCCCCACACACACACACACACACACACACACACTCACACACACACAGTACTTAAAGTACATTCACGTTATACAAATAAAATCACACATCATCAGTCCTTGCACCTCGTACTGAGAGACTGTTCAAGTGCATTTCACATGAAGTAAGCCAGAGGTGTTTTGTTTTGCCCCTCTCCTCTCTTCACCAGGTTTACTGTGCTTTTGAAAGGCATTTCTCCCCAGTTCATCTTGTGTTCTTTATGTTATTTGTCCCCTGCAGAGTCTCTGTGGTAGAAGGCCCCAGTTGACTCACCTAATGTTTATCTCCTCTACTGAGCAGAACCCACGGTCTCAGCCCTGATGGAGCCCTAGTGCACTTCACACACTAGAGAGCCCTCTATTCTTACTCTGTCTCACCACTCATTGTGTTGCCAATGGTAACAACCTTCAGACATGGGTCTGGTGGCCTTTTTTTTACAGTTATTATGCACTGTTCAATGTGCACTGTTCGCATGCAAACACAAACTCACCAGGGGTGAGTGTGAACTCCTTGTGATTGTGAAGTTTCTATTGCATTTGAGATTAACACAGTTTGTATTGGCTTTGAGATTAACACAGTTTGTATTGGCTTTGAGATTAACACAGTTTGTATTGGCTTTGAGATTAACACAGTTTGTATTGGCTTTGAGATTAACACAGTTTGTATTGGCTTTGAGATTAACACAGTTTCTATTGCATTTGAGATTAACACAGTTTTGTATTGCATTTGAGATTAACACAGTTTGTATTGGCTTTGAGATTAACACAGTTTGTATTGGCTCTGAGATTAACACAGTTTGTATTGGCTTTGAGATTAACACAGTTTGTATTGGCTTTGAGATTAACACAGTTTCTATTGCATTTGAGATTAACACAGTTTGTATTGCCGTTGATTATTATCACAGTTGCTGTTGTCTTTGAGATGAACACAGTTACTATTGCTTTGAGATTAATACATGTAATCAATTTATGCAATCAAAAATGTAATCTATGTAATCCCCAAAAGTAATCATTTATCATGAGATGGACATTAACAATAACTAGTAATGCTGCATACGCATATACATTGTTGTCACTTTTGAGGACAGAAGCTCAAGTACATAAAATAAGCATAGTAAAAATATGAAATATTTAATACAATGTATTTGCAATTCAACAAAACTATATTTTTTATAAGTATAGCAGAATACATTTATTAACCAACTATGAGATGTAACCTTCCTTATAACTTTAAAATACATATTTTTATATTTTGTTTGAGAAAATGTGCAAATCTTGTAAAGGTCTCTTGATCAAAATATCTGCCCCCATTGCTGTGGACACCTCACAGAGCTTGGCTTCCTGAATTTGTTAGGTACTTGTCCTTCGTCTCATATTAATACTGTCTGTCTACGAAAACCAGACAATGTTTTTATTTTAGATTACTGGATATAAACCTCTGAATCCGCAACAGGGACGAAACCCCTCTCTCCTGTTGCGTTACGATGTAAGGATCCCAGGCATATGCGTTGTCAGTTGCTGTGAAGTAAGGCTCAGCCAGGAGATGGACAGTTGGAAGAGCAAATGAAATGGTAGGCGGGACATCCCAGCTTCAAATGGTGTCAGATTTCACATCCTGCATCACACAGGCAGAAGAGACATACACCTGTTTCCATGTGAATCAGGGCTACCACTCAATACAAGAAAGGCAAACCACAGAGAAAGTAATGCATTCAAGAACCAGAACCACGCAAGTCCCCCCCCAAAAAAATCCAACAGCAGATCTGTGAGCTTGAAAGAGATATGCCCACAGATGTATTGGCAAGAAGGCATTTCTGCACTTTGCTAAAAATTTGCCCAGAATCAATTCTCACCACCAACGTAACACTAGCAGAACTCAACAACACTGGACGTAGAGCAAACATGAATTCTTTGAGGATTTGAACTTGCAACCTCTTGGTTGGGAGTATATTGACGTTTCTGCAGTGCTACCAGGTTCATAGTTATTCGTACTATACCGAACAAAAATATAAAGGCAACATGCAAATATTTATCAGATTTTACTGAGTTACAGTTCATATAAAGAACTTAATCAATTGAAATTAATTCATGAGGCCTTAATCTATGGATTTCACATAACTGTTGGTCACAAACACATTAAAAAAAAAGTAGGGGCTTGGATCAGAAAACCAGTCAGTAACTGGTGTGACCAACATTTGCTTCATTTAGCGCGACACATCTCCTTCACATAGTTGATCAGGCTGTTCATTGTGACCTGTCGAATGTTGTCCCACTCCTCTTCAATAACTGTGTGAAGTTGCTGGATACTGGTGTTAACTGGAACATGCTGTCGTACACTTCGAACCAAAACATCCCAAACATGCTCAATGGATGACATGTCTGGTGCATATGCAGGCATTGGAAGAAATAGGACATTTTCAGCTTCCAGGAATTATGTCCAGATTCTTGCGACATGGCGGCGTATGAATGTCACAACAATAGTTCTCAGGATCTCATCCCGGTATCTCTGTGCATTTCAAATTGCCGTCAATAAAATGCAATTGTGTTGATTGTCCGTAGTTTATGACCACCCATACCGTAACCCCACCGTCACCATTGCGCAAATCTGTTCACAACGTTGACATCAGCAAACCGCTCGCCCACACGCCATACACGTGGTCTGCGGTTGTGAGGCCGGTTGGACATACTGCCAAATTCTCTAAAACAACGTTGGAGGTGGTAGAGAAATTATTGTCCCCAGCACAAGGTGCACCTGTGTAATGATCATGCTGTGTAATCAGCTTCTTGACATGCTACACCTGTCAGGTGGATAGATTCTCTTGGCAAAGGAGAAACGCTCACTAACAGGGATGTAAACACACTTGTGCACAATATTTGAGAGAAATAAGCTTTTTTTTGTGTGTATGAAACATTTATGGGATCTTTTATTTCAGCTCATGAATCATGGGACCAACACTTTACATTTTGCCTTTATATTTTTTGTTCAGTGTATATTCTCCTATGTTTAGGGTACAGTTTTGTTACCCTGGGGTACAAAAATGTCAAAGGTACACTTCACAGGTACACATTTGAACAGACATGGTACAATTAGTTATCTTGTAGGTATAATGGGACATTCTTAGTAAATATTTGAATTGAAGGTACAATCACCACTGCACTTTGATAGTTGGGGTCAATGTACTGGCTTAACATATTTTGGGGCTCAAATGTGGGTATTTGTGCCATCTGTTAGCGGAAGTGTTCTAGCAGTTTAAGGGGGTTATGCTGACGCAAGCTAAACACCGCCTTTGACACCGTCTGTTCTGAGAATGTGTCAGTAATGAGCTCCACTGCAGAGCTTGTTGTACATTTTCCAGTAACTTAATAGCAAGTTGTTTCTAGGAATTTGTCATTTATTAACTGGAAACTACTTGTCATTAAGATTGCGTGAAATGCTTACTGACTACAAGCCATTATCCAACAGTGCAGTTCAAGAAGAGTTAAGAAAATATTTAGCAAACTACAGTTAAAAAGTAACACAAAAACATAACAATAATGAGGCTATATACAGGGGGTACCGGTACCGAGTCAATGCACGGGGGGGTACAGGTTAGTTGAGCTAATTTGTACGTGTAGGTAGGGGGTGGTGGTCAATGTAAATAGTCCGCACGCACATCACTTGCTGATCGGCAGCATACTGTAACAGTGGCAGCCTATCAGAAGATTGCAGGTGTGGCTTATTCGAGGGATAGGATTTAGCTAACTCTTTTTGGTCTTCCTTAAGATTGAATGTTATCCCAGTTAATGCCCTCATTTCATAAATACTCATACATAAATACTCATACACTGGCAGTTTTTTTTAACTCTATCATTTGTTTACAATCCTGATATCTGTACTTTTATTTTATGGTTGATGCAGCTTGTTGGCCACTAGCCAATTGGCGTTTCCCAACGAATCCATCCAACTGGTATTTACGACTTCACAACTACTAAATTCCCACCTCCCACCTGGTTAGAAACTCAAGCTTCATATTTAATACACTGTAAAACATTACATCATCAACAAAACGCTCCTAATATTCTGCTGCCCCTTTTGCCCTCAGAACAGCCTAAATTTGGCCGGGCATGAACACTACGAGGTGTCGAAGTGTTCCACTGGGATTCTGGCCCATGTTGACTCCAACACTTCCTACAGTTGTGTCATGTTGGCTGGATGTCCTTTGGGTGGTAGACCATTCTTGATACACTCAGGAAACTGAAAGAGCATGAAAGACTCGGTGTGCCTGGCACCTGCACCTGGCACCTGGCACCTGGCACCTGGCACCTTGTCTTGCCCATTCACCCTCTGAATGACACACATACACAATCCATGTCTCAATTGTCTCCTCCCCTCATCGATACTGAATGAAGTGGATTTAACAAGAGTCATCAACAAGGGATCATAGCTTTCACCTGGATTCACTTGGTCAGTCTATTACATGGAACAAGCAGGTGTTCCTAATGTTTTGTGCACTCAGTGTATATCGCGTAGAACATTTTAACATTATACTAGATTTTCCACACATGTACCCTACCACAAATACGTATTTACGTAAATATTTGTAAATAGACACTTTGCTATGAGACTCAAAATTGAGCTCAGGTGCATCCTGTTTCCATTGATCATCCTTGATTGGAGTCCACTTGCGGTAAATTCAATTTATTGGACATGATTTGGAAAGGCACACCCCTGTCTATACAAGGTCGCACAATTGACAGTGCATGTCAGAGCAAAAACCAAGCCATGAGGTCGAAAGAAGTGTCCGCCAAACTGAGCAATCGGGGGAGAAGGGCCCTGGTCAGGGAGTTAAACAAGAACTCATTGGTCATTCTGACAGAGCTCAAGAGTTCCTCTGTGGAGATGGAAGAACCTTCCAGAAGGACAACCATCTCTGCAGCACTCCTCCAATCAGGCCTTTATGGTAGAGTGGCCAGACGGAAGCCACTCCTCAGTAAAAGGCACATGACTACCCACTTGGAGGTTGCCAAAATGCTGCTAACAAACTTAGACCCTGAGAAATAAGATTCTCTGGTTTGATGAAACCGAAATTTAACTATTTGGCCTGAATGCCAAGCATTACATCTGGAGGAAACCTGGCACCATCTCTACGGTGAAGCATGGTGGTGGCAGCCTCATTCTGTGGGAGTGTTTTTCAGCAGCAAGGACTGGGAGACTATTCAGGATCAAGGGAAAGATGAATGGAGCAATGTCCAGAGAGATCCTTGATGAAAACCTGCTCCAAAGCGCTCAGGGACCTTAAACTTGGGCGTTTCATCTTCCGACTGGACAACGACCCTTAAGCATACAGCCAAGACAACGCAGAAGTGGCTTCGGGAGAGACCTGAAAATAGCTCTGCAGCGACGAAACCCATCCAACCTGACAGAGCTTGAGAGGATCTTCAAAGAATGTGAGAAACTCCCCCAAAACAGGTGTGCCAAGCTTGTAGCGTCGTACTCAGTAAGACTCGAGGCTGTAATTGCTGCCAAAAGCCGCTTCAACAAAGTACTGAGTAAAGGGTCTGAATATTAAGGTAAATATGATATCAGTTTTTATTTGTTGTAAATTTTACAAAAAATTTTAACTTTTTTTGCTTTGTCATTATGGGGTATTGTGTGTAGATTGATGAGAAAAACATAATGAGGCTTTAATGTAACAGAATGTGGAAAGTGTTCATTGGTCTGAATACTTTCCGAAGGCACTGTACCTTTGATTTTATACACCAGGGAACAACACTAATCCGTGACCATAATCTTTTTTTTTTATGTGTGGATATACGTTCTTGGTAACAAATAACCATCTGGTGGCACTGATGTGACATTAATGCACTCCAGACCAGAGGGTTGCAAGTTCCGCACTACCAGATCACCTCTAGCGGACAGCCGCACAGTGCTTGTTTTGGACGTGGAACTGTGTTAGAGCTGGCAAATAACACAAATCTCCCGGCATTGTACCCAAAGCGGAAATTGCCATTGGCTACACGAAGCTGCATTAAGAGAAATCTCATCCAATTTAAATAAGGCTGCTTCACTGGAATGTGATTTTTAATCTACACCTCGATTAGGCTGATAGAAATCATCATTATTTTCTTGAATGATTTTCAGTGTGAGTGTCATTATTTCTATATACACTCACTAGCCTACACTTTCTCGTTCTGAACTTCTAACATCAGTGGTACGGTTTTGTCTTCGTGAAAATGACCCACACGAGCAGCCGCTCACTGATTTTACACATTTCCACCTTTTAAAAGTCCTGGTATGCATTCAAAATGTAATGAGTACTTGTGTGTCAGGGAAAATGTATGGAGTAAAAAGTACATTCTTTTCTTTAGGAATGTTTGTCAAAAACAGTCAAGTACAAATAGCCCAAAAATGACTTAAGCAGTATTTTTAAGTATTTTTACTCACATACTTATTCACAGATTTCCCAAACTCAGCCCCAGTGGCTGGGTGTATGTTTTGGCTTTTACCCTAGCACTACACAGCTGATTCCAATAACCAACTCATCATTAAGCTTTGATTATTTGAATCAGCTGTGTTTAAATCTGTGGCGGGTCTCTGTCATGTCAACAGACCTGGTGGCAAAGCAGGAAATTCAGATTGCTTTCATTTAATAGGTTGAGAGTTAAAATCCCAGGTGTGGTTTGGGTCTCAAGTGTGCTAACCACTGTTAAGGTCAAAACCATTTTGGTTCCAGTCAATTCAGAAAGTAAACATAATTCCTAAAATAATTGAATCAGAATTGGACTTTATGTCTACTTCCTGAATACAGTTCATTGTTGTATATTTGCTGACAAAATACAGTTCAGCTGTAGAACTATATAAAAAGTTCTTCCACTATTTTTTCCTGGACCTAACTATACAATTATTTGTTTACAGTTTGTGCCATGAGTGCATTTACACTATCCTATCATTTTAAATTGTATTTCATTGAAACTTTTATTTAACCTGAAATACATAAATTACAGAAAATGCACACATCAAAATAAAAAATGGACATTCAATCAGTTAAAATGTCCTCAATCAGCGTCCTGAGTTGGCCGACAGGCACCAAAACATCATACTTCACATTGTTCCACAAATAAGGTGCAAAAAAACTCAAAGCTGATTTATCTAACTCTCTATAGACCAAAGGAATTTCCAGAGTTAGCCATCCCTGAGACCGGGTGTGGTAACTCATACTGTATGTCTAAAGCTTAGTAAAGATGTTAGGTACGGTGGGAGTTTTCGTAAAAGGGCTTTATAAATAAAAACACAGCAATGTATCAACCTATGTGACATCAAAGAGGGCCAAACAACTCTGGTAGAGAATGCTGTGATGGGTGCTAAAGCTGTCGCCCGTTTAAAAGTGCAGTGCGTTATGACAAGCTGCATCTAATGGATTTAATGTAGTGAAGTAGTAATGTTCATATACTACAGATGATGTCGCCATAGCCTAGGACGATTAGGAACGTTGAATGAATAATCTGCTTTCTATTTCCGTAGAACAAGCACATTTTTATTCTCAGCTTCTTAACTATTTTTAAAAGGCAGCTTTTTATCTAACCAGATACCCAGATATATGTGTAAACAGGTACAGTTGAAGTCAGGTACAGTTAGCCAAGTACATCTAAACTCAGATTTCCACAATTCCTGACATTTAATCCAAGTAAAAATTCCCTGTTTTAGTTCAGTTAGGATCACAACTTCCAATGTTACTCCTGAATCACTGTGATACATTTAATCATTTTTCTTGAGTGTATTTTTGAACAAAGCTGAGATTCCAAGTCCAAAGTGTAGGAATACAGGTTAACTCAGTTGCTAACACAGAAATGTCGGTGTTGGAGGAAGATCAGAATGCTTTGAAAAAAGAAGTTGTGAGTTCAAATCCCACATGTTGAATAATTATTACTCCATAAACATCCACAATATAGTCATGTGTCAAACACTTACATTAAAAGCTGGATTATAACAACTAACATTTGATTGCTGTGAAATCTAATGTGAAAAAGGTTATGTGAAAATCCGCATGTAGAACTTCATGGGAAATACGATCACATGTAAATTCTTCCAAAAACATTGTTTCACATGTGCAAAACTTGTGGAAATAAATCATGTGGCTTTTCCCATAAGGGTCCCTTCAAAAAGACTGTCCAGTGTCATAGTCTCTAAAACTTTGAGCATCTCTATTATAAAAGGACTGTGGTCTGTCTGAACTCTACCTAATGAAATATTCTATTGTATTACTGTCCTTACTCACGCTTTCTGATTCAGACAGACTTTCTCTTCCACTCTTCTCGACATCTACTTAGTGATATGTTTTATTTTATTCAATGTGATCCTATCAGCAATATGCATGAAGAGAATAATGCATGTTAATTAATACAATACTAGTGAAACTCAATACAAATGAAGCTCAATGAAAGATCTCAGTTAAACTCATTGTATTAACGTATTTTATTATAACTTCTGGAAAGACTACTCACAATGACACATTCTGTAATATGTCACAGGCTACTGCATTTAGACCGACATACAGGGGCGCAAGGTAGCCTAGTGGTTAGAGTGTTGGACTAGTAACCGCAAGATTGAATCCACAAACTGACGAGGTAAAATCTGTCTTTCTGCCCCTGAACAAGGCATTTAACCCACTGTTCCTAGTCTGTCATTGAAAATAAGAATTTGTTCTTAACTGACTTGCTTAGTTGAATAAAGGTAAGAAAAATCTATGTTTCATTGCATGTGGGAGGACATAATGTCTCTGTGAAATTATGCATAATTGATACTGTAACTCCTATGCTCGGTGGTTGACATGCTATCAGCCTCCTGTTTCTCAAACCTGTGAGAAGGCAAAGTTTTAAAAGTATCAATTTCAGAGTTGAGGTTTCACTCAAAGCTCTCACCTTCTCCTGGTGTCTTTTCCTTCTTCAGGAGTGTTGAGAAAGGTGCTGATTTTTCTACATATTTATGGCACCCAGCAACACTGTGTGACTGTCTGACAGGCTACCAGATGAGGAGTTAAAGTGTATTCTCAGCTCTCTCTGAAGCACAGATGCTAAAGCACAGACAGAGACAGCCACTGCTGGGTGGGGAGAGAAGAACCAAATGAAGCCTGACTGTATCTAGAATGTCCTTGTATGCTGTAGCGTTGAGTTCTCTTCACTGGAACCAAAGTGCCAAGTCCGAACCATAAAACAACTTTACAGTTGTTACTATGCATCGGGTCAAGTGGTATTGTCCTGGCATCTGCCAAACCCAGATTCATCCGTCGGACTGCCAGATGGTGAAAAGTGATTCCTCACTCAAGAGAATGCGTTTCCACTGCTCCAGAGTTACAACACTCCAGCCGACGCTTGGCCTTGCGTATGGTGAACATAGGCTTGTGTATGGATGCTCGGCCATTGAAAGCCCATTTCATGAAGCTCCCACCGAGCAGTTATTGTGCTGACATTGCTTTGAGGCAGTTTGGAACTCGGTAGTGGGTGTTGCAACCGAAATCAGACAATTTTTACTTGATCCAGCAATCGGCGGTCCTGTTCTATGAGCTTGTATGGCCTACCGCTTTGTGGCTAAGCCGTTGTTGCTCTTAGACGTTTCCACTTCACAATAACAGCACTTACAGTTGCCCGGGGCAGCTCTAGTAGGGCAGAAATTTGACGAACTGACTTATTGGAAATGTGGCATCCTATGACTGTGACACGTTGAAAGTCACTGAGCTCTTCAGTTAGGCCAATGTTTGTCTATGGGGATTGCATGGCTGTGTGCTAGATTTTATACACCTGTCAGCAACGGCTGTGGCTGAAATAGCCGATTCTACTGATTCAAAGGGATGGGGTGTCCACATACTTTTGTATGCATCGTGTATCAGTATAGGATTCTGTTCTTCAGTTGCTTCCGTTGCTTCATCATACATGATGTCTGCTGAACGATGTTGGTGAGCATGTTGGGCACAGGATGTATGCTATGTATCATTTTGTAACTTTGTTTTCTCTTGACATGTCTTTCAAGTTAAGTTCGTAAGTAAGAGTGCACCGGAGATCTATGTATACCATTAGGTCACATCTCTCTAAAAAACCACATGTTTAATTGATGAGTTTGGGTATGAGTGACTCCACAATGAAATTAAAAATTGCTTATTTTTTTCTAAGGTTTCAAAGCTTCCATGCTTTGAAAGATGAACCTGTTTTCTGGGGATTTTGGCAGGGCATGACAATTATTAAATGCATTTAATCTATTGAAGCTGTTCTGCATTACCTAAATGAAATCTTTATTGGGAAGCAGCCCTTCTGAATAAAGACACATGGGGGACCATGTACACCACTAAAGTAAATGGATGTAAACTGTACCAGACACCAGCATCTGACCATTTACCCTCCCGCCCACGGCCGGTTTGCATTGTGATGGTTTAATATCGTGAAACTCAATGCTGTTTAAGTGCTTTATGTTATGGTTGCACTCAGTAGAGCTGGGCACGGACCTGACTGAAGGCAAAACTCAGCTAAATAAAGGAGGTATCACTTTGAACGAGGACACAGTATTATCACACAGTATTATCACACAGTATTATCACACAGTATTATCCTCAATATAGCGGTGTATCGTCTTGTCTTTAATATATTTCACTCTCAAATACATTGTTCTCGTGTTAGAAATGTGGCACATACATGGTCTAACTTGCTTCCGGAGGCTCGGGTCAATCACTAAAATAGCTCAATACAGCTCTATATGATTCTACTCCTCGCTCCCTTGTTCCTCATCAACGATGTTCTGGTAGCACTGAGCTGAATTGCTGAAGGTTTTTCCGGGTGCATTACCATTTATGCGGATGCCAATAGCATTTTCAGGTTAGAATAACTGAGAGCCATAACTCAGTGACTTACGGCCTGGTTTCCCCAGGCTACAGCAGCACAGTGTGTAGGTTGTGTACTAGTAATTGAGTAATGTACAGACAGGGAGTACATAGAGTGTGTCATAAACTCACTGCTGGTTCAGACGTTAAATAGATAGGTGTCAACTGGTTAACCTCACGGCAGGTAGGCTAGTAGGTAGGTAAAAATGTGTTCTGCACCTGAGCAAGGCAGTTAAACCACTGTTCCCCGGGAAGCCAAAGACGTGGATGTCCATTAAGGCAGCCCCCTGCACCTCTCTGATTCAGAGGGGTTGTGGTATTTGTGTGTTTTCCACTACCCCTTTTCCATAAGTTACTATATGGTCCGGCACATCAACAAATGACCAGGGTGACTGCGTGTGGCACATACTACCTTCGCAAAGGGGGGCTGCATTAAGGCATCGTCCAACTACCCATGCTTAGTGATGGAGATAAGAGATATCTACACACTTGTCAACAACATGACAGACTTCGCCTTTGAGAGGAATTGTCCTAATGGTGATCTTCTGTTAAGGAGAGATTGATCCCAGTCATGGCTCCTGTTAGCACCTGGACCAGACTTATTGACAGCCATGTCAGCTAGCATCCTTACACTCATCTGTCAGATTTACAATTACAATGATACTGTGGTGTTACACAAGTGCAATTACATGAATTGCAATAAACTGAGCGTGCTGACAGATAAAAAGCCGTTGACTATATGTAAATACATTTCCCTATTGTGATCATAGCAGTGTAAGTTATTATTGACTAGGTGTCATATCCAGGAACCACTGTGGCCCTTTGTCAAAGTGTCAAACTGCATCCAGGAGTTTTTTTGGGGGGTGCATGTTTCGTGGCCAGGAGGTTATAAAGCTATCTCTATGATTACAGAGTTGCCAAAAGGTTAAATGAGGTAACAGATAATACTATTGGATGACAGAGCATTTCTGTTGAAACCATTTAAGCCACACTCATAATATTCATTTAGACATGTCCTCCGCTTAATCCTCAAAGCCCTATTCTGCGTGCCTGTATAACAGTTGGCCATCTATACCGCAGCAATTCCAAGCATTTAACGACTATTCCCCCGTCAAATGTGAATTTCATTCCTCATCCAATAGCATAAAATCATTGTATCTGCTTTGATATGGCTGATTAAATGTGGCCCTGCGACGGCTTAACGGAGGAGAGATGGTTTAATAGAAGAGTGATGGGAAGTCTTTCATGCTCTTTTGTTTTGGCTGATGTAAATTATGGCTGGGTGGAATTGGGCACACATCAAATTATCACGCCCGGGATGGATGGAATGGAAACTGTGTGACTGCAGATAGCTCCAGATAGTCTACAATGACATATATATATATATATATACATATATATATATATACATATATATATATATATATATATATATATATATATATATATATATATATATATATATATATATATATATATATATATATATATATATATATATATATATATATATATATATATATATATATATATATATATATATATATATAGAGAGATCCTACCCAGTATTTGTACAACTCAGTAGCCTGTAGGCAGTGGTGTAAAGTACTTAAGTAAAAATACTTTAAAGTACTACTTAAGTAGGTTTTTGGGGTATCTGTACATTTCTTTACTATTTATATTTTTGACTACTATTACTTTTACCTCACTACATTCCGAAAGAAAATATTGTACTTTTTACTCCATTATTTTTCCTGACAACCAAAAGTATTCGTTACATTTTGAATACCTGGCAGAACAGGGAAATTGTCATTCATTCACTTTTCAAGAGAACACTTGGTCATCCCTACTGACTCTGGCCAGACTCACTAAAGACAATTTAATATTTTGTAAATAGTCTCTGAGCGTTCCCCTGGCTATCTGTACATTTTTTTAAATATAAAATGGTGCCATCTGCTTTGCTTAATATAAGGAATTTTAAGTGATTTATACCTTTGTTATTACTTTTGATACTTAGTATATTTTAGCAATTACATTTTTGATACTTGAGTATATTTAAAACCAAAAACTTTTAGACTTTTGCTCAAGTAGTATTTTACTGGCTGACTCACTTTTACTTGAGTAACTTTCTATTAAGGTATATATACTTTTACCCAAGTATGGCGACTTGGTACTTTTTCCACCACTGCCTATAAGAAAAGAGACAGGGATCTTAGGCAAGTTGGTGCATAGCACCGGTCATTGAGCTGTACTGTATACAGTGCATTCAGAAATTATTCATTCCCCTTGACGTTTTCCACATTTTGTTTCGTTACAGCCTTATAATTAAAATGATACAATTATTTTATTTCGTCATCGATCTACACACAATATCCTATAATGACAAAGAAAAAACAGGTTTGTAGAATTTTTGCACCAAATAAATAAATGAAATACTTTATTTACATAAGTATTCAGAACCTTTACTATGAGACTCGAAATTAAACTAGGTGCATCCTGTTTCCATTGATCATCCTGGTTCCAAGAACTTGATTGGAATCCACCTGTGGTAAATTCAGTTGATTTGGAAAGGCACACTCCTGTCTATATAAGGTCCCACAGTTGACAATACATTTCAGAGCACAAACCAAGCCATGAGGTCTAAGGAATTGTCCGTAGAGCTCTGAGATAGGATTGTGTCGAGGCATAGATGTGGGGAAGGGTACCAAAAAATGTCTGCAGCATTAAAGGTCCCCAAGAACACAGTGGCCTCCATCATCCTTAAATGGAAGAAGTTTGGAAATACCAAGACCCTTCCTAGAGCAGGCCGACCAGACAAACTTAGCAATCAGGGGAGAAGGGCCTTGGTCAGGGAGGTGACTCTAACAGAGCTCCAGAGTTCCTCTGTCGAGGAGGGAGTTGAAGGACAACCATCTCTGCAGCCCTCCACCAATCATGCCTTTATGGTAGAGTGGCCAGACGAAAGCTCAAATACAGGTGTGCCAAGCTTGTAGCATCATACCCAAGAAGACTCGAGGCTGTAATCACTGCCAAAGCTGCCAAAGGTGCTTCAACAAAGTACTGAGTAAAGTGTCTGAATGCTTATGTAAATGTGATATTTCAGTTTAAATATATAAATTAGTAAACATTTCAAAAAACCTGTTTTTGCTTTGTCATTATGGGGGTAAAGTGTGTAGATTGATGAGGGGAAAAAACAATTTTATCAATTTTAGAATAAGGCTGTATCCTAACAAAATGTGGAAAAAGTCAATGGGTCTGAATACTTCCCGAAGAGACCGTACTTTTTTAAAATCAGAGACTTCTACAACCAGGTTGTCACGCCCTGGTCTATATTTATTATGCTATCTTCATTTATTGGGTCAGGCCAGGGTGTGACATGGGTTTATTTGTAGTGTGTTTCGTCTTGGGGCTCTGTGGGGTGTACAGATTAGTCTATGGCTGCCTGAGGCGGTTCTCAATCAGAGTCAGGTGATTATCGTTGTCTCTGATTGGGAACCCTATTTAGGTAGCCTGGGTTTCACTGTGTGTTTGTGGGTGATTGTTCCTGTCTCTGTGTTTGTTGCACCAGTCAGGGCTGTTTCGGTTTTCGACGTTTGTTGTTTTGTATTGTTCGTGTTTTTCATCATTAATGATGTATCGAACGAACCACGCTGCATTTTGGTCCGATCCTTATTCCACCTCTTCGTCAGAGAAGGAGGTAGAAGAAACCCGTTACACAGGTTTCTACATTGGTCAATCAGTGTCATTAGTCAATCAGTGAATTACTGAGTAAATGAAGTGCGTCCTGCAACCAGCAGGACTCAAGAACTAGAGTTGTGCACCTATGGGTTATAGACTTTTGAAGGGGCATATGTGACTCTCTAACTAATTCCTAACCTCCAAACAGGGAGTGTAATGTGCGATCTGTGAGGAACAATGGGTTTGGTCCTCTGTTGGCTTGACTTCCTGACTTGCTGACTGACTGGGGCTTTATAGCTGAACCCTCGAGAGTGTCTGAGGGGAGAGTAATGGTGCCCATCTGTAGAGAACATGTGGGATTGGGAAGATGATTGCGGCCCGACACGATAAATAATGAGAAGCCTTTGTTTTAGTGAAATGACTCAATCAGAGGGGATTTGTCATGTAACGTGCACAATAAGCGATTGGAATCTCGCTGGCGGCCATGAGACCGTTCATCAGAGCCGCAGTGGAACACAGTAAACACAAGGAAAACATTGCCCATGTGTTATGCGATTATTAACATTAAACTGGCTCTGTGATAAGTCATGTAAAGAAACAGTTCAAGGTCTTAAAATGTTGTACAAGATGTGAGCCTTGGGCACCGTCCAAATGAGTTTAACCCTGCATTAAGTCATTTTAGTTGGGGCATGTGCACAGATTTTTAATCTAAACTGAGTGAGTGTGTTTTCCGCGTTTACAGTATATGATGTGTGATTTGGCTCTTAGTGTTGGCGGCATCTGTGAGTGTGTGTGTTTAGGTATGTGTGTGTGTTTAGGTATGTGTGTGTGTTTAGGTATGTGTGTGTTGGGGTGCATAAAACCTCATTGCCCTCTGATTACTCAAGGTCTAGAGTAATGTGATTCATGTCATGTGGGAAAATCAATGCTTTTATAGCTGTAAACACAATGAGCTGCCTGCCTGTCTATCTGTGCTAGCGATGTGTGACAGACACAGTAAAACAATAGTGTTGACGCACAAGTCAGCCTATTCCAGCACAGTTATTCTATTCCCTGACTGCCGGCTCTGCGATTTGACCTTGCAGTTTGATTAAATGGCTGATTAAACTCAGAACAGCAGCAAACACACAGACACTCACGCATACACACTGATTGTATCCACTCCATCTCTCTGTCCTTTTGACTTAAGTCATCAGTCTTCTATTCTTTTGTCATTATCCCCTCCCGTGTAAATGTGATGAACATTCTAATTTGCTGTCATATTGTTCTGCAGTCTGAAAGATAATGTCCATAGAAGTGGACTGCGGATATGTCTGATTAGAAATTGTATTGCAAACAAAGAAACTATTGCCCTTTCGCATATTAAGGCCTTCTGCTCTGGGCTTTGATACTGAACAATGCACCGGGAAACAAATGAATGGAAATGACATTTGATATGTTCATATGCTGCTAATTTTCCACAGAGAAGACTCACATACTTATCACTAGGAAATGGCAACCTGTCAAGAGAATACACTCCCAACGTGATTTGAAGTGTTTGGGCAGCCCTCTCAACCAGGTCAGAGGTAGCAGCATGACACAACTTCTCTGTGTTCCCTTCTCTATGTGTTCCCTTTCCATAAACTCTTAGAAACAAGGGTTCCAAAAAGGTTCTTTGCAGAGGCATAGGGTTCTATATATAACCCATTTTGGAAGAGAAGGGTTCTTTGTAAGGCGACAGGTTCTGCCTAGAACCTTTAACATCCTAAGAAAGGTTTTGCAGGAAAGGATACTTTGATAATTTTTTGGAAGGTAATAAGGATTCATTGGAGGACAAGTAGGGTTCTTTGGAAGGCAAGAAGAGTTCTACATATAATCATGTATCATATTCCCAGCATGCTCTATTGCAAGCTGATTTTCAGAATGGTTTGTTTTAGTATCTGTGTTTTTACATGTACATCGATTGGTTGATAAATTGTATGCTATACAAAGATACACCACATGACGGAAAGTAAGTGGACAGCTGCACTTCGAACATCTCATTCCAAAATCATGGGCATTAACATGGAGTCGGTCCCCCCTTTGCAGCTATAACAGCCTCCACTCTTCTGGGAAGAAGATGTTGGAACATTGCTGTGGGGACTGGCTTCCATTCAGACACGAGCGTTAGTGAGGTCGGGCACTGATGTTGGGCGACTAGGCCTGGCTCTCAGACGACGTTACAATTCATCCCAAAGGTGTTCGATGGGGTTGAGGTCAGGGCTCTGTGATGGACAATAGAAAATGTCCACACCAATCTCGACAAACCATTTCTGTATGTGCACGGACAGGGGAACTGTTATGCTGAAACAAGAAAGGGCCTTCCCCAAACTGTTGCCACAAAGTTGGAACCACAGAATCGTCTAGAATGTGACTGTATGCTGTAGCGTTAAGATTTATCTCCAATGGAACTATGTGGCCTAGTCCAAACCATGAAAAACAACCCTTGACCATTATTCCTACTCCACCAAACCTTACAGTTGGCACTGTACATGGGGCAGGCAGCGTGTGTGGCATATAATTACCATTCCATTACATTCACTGCTAGACACATTAGACAGAGCTACAGTATACATCACAGAAATACTAGCCATATTTATATCCAAGAAAATGCATGGATAACATTGTGACTTGGGAGAAGTGATTTCAATGCAGAGAGAGAGGGAGACTGTGGTTGTAATCCACAGTGATAACGGTGAAGTAATTTAACAGACACACCAAAGCGAATAGAAAGCCTTATCCTCATGCATATGTAAAAGTGTGATGGCAGAGATACGGCACTAAGCTGTATTACCTGCCCATGTGCAGTAAGTAGAGGGAGGACTGCAATGTGTATGTGTGCACACAGTGGCGTCATGCCCATAGGGGGCACAAAGGCATATGCCCCTTCAGATTAGAGTCCTGCATCAGGTCGGATACCCACGGATCCCTGCGGGTGAGCTGCAAAAAAATCAGTTGGCAGGTGGAATGAAAACGTTCTTTCATCCCGTGGGTCGGCGTGCGGATCAGAACAATTACATTGCGGGTCGGAAAAATTTGAAATCAAGATAATACACTTTTTAAAACCCCACAAGCTTTTTGTGGCACTTTGTGTTGCGAATTCCATTCTGTGAGCGGCAAGAATGACCTAAAGCTACCAGCCATACATGCATTCATAGTATGTGGAGCCAGGAACTGTCCCCTATGGTATGGTGTTAAAATAATATCATTTGTGCACTCGCAGAGTTTATATTCCCTATCCCCATGTGAGAATATGAAACATGGCTAACCTAGGCCTAATCAGATAAATACAAAGGAAGGTTATGATAAGGGAATATGCTACATCACCATTATGTGAACAGGTGCTGCGGGATTGAAATCGCCAGTTTGGAATGACAATAATGCGGTATATTGTTGCACAAAGTGCAAGCCGGTAGGCCTATTTGTTTTCAATAATTCAGACATTCATTCATTGGACCGTACGCAGGCCATATAAAGTGTAAACTGCAGGTAAACGTTTGAGTAGCCTACTAAATAAATGTTGCCAATTTTTTTAAGGCTATATTCAATTCTGGGAACGGTTTATTTACGTTTTATTAGGTCTAAACTATTTGATTATCCGAACAATATTGAATATACAGGTATTGTTCCGTTATGTCTGCTATAGACTTCCGTTAGGTCAGCAGGCTAATTAGAAGACTCAAAGCAATTTTTTATGATGTAAAATACAAATATATCATTTCTTAATTCATGGCATGGCTTCCTTTTATCCAAATGTTGAATAGACATGCAGAAAAATGTACTAATGCAAGGAAGTGGAATATTAATAATAGCCTAATAATACTTGTTTTTATTTTTTATAATAATAAAGCCTAAACAATAAATTGATGTTACATGGTAGGTAACAGATCGGCTCTCGGGGAAAAAAAGGACAAGAGGTGGGTGGAGTTGAAGAGAAAAATCTGTCAGGTATCAGGTGTGGCTCGTAATGACCAGTGGCCAGCGCGTGTTGGGTTCATCTCCAAAAACGGTCACATCCAGGACTCTACCTTAGATTTGTCCTGTTTTTTTTTCTGTTTTTTTCCAGATTTTAAATTAATTACTAAACTTTATTTTTAAGCCCACGTTTAATCAGAATTATTTATAAAACAGATGTCAGCACAATTTTGTGGAGGGGGCACACTGACTGGACCAGGCAAAGAGTCCCCCCCACCCTCCTTATTACCCCTAGTAAATGGTTCCTTCCAAGGTGCACAGAGCAAAGAGATGCCTAGGCAGCGTGCGTGCAGTATTACCAGTGAAAGAAGAGGAAGAGAGTGTAGAGACACACAGCGTTCCGTTTGATTTTAGCTGCCAGTGATGTGTTTGGAGATTTGTTGGTAAATTAATTTGATCAAGCTATGTAGCTTATTGATTCCATCTTGATTAATAAATAATCCACCTAGCAATTTTACGAGGTTGGCTTTAGCGAGCCAGCTAGATGGGATCCAATTCTTCCAAATAGCTACCAAGCAATTTTGGGCTATCAATCCAGTTAGACTAGCTTTTCTAACTATCTTAGCTGGCATGCCTGTCGGCAAGGTTGCTAGACTTTAGAAAAGTTATTATCAATCTACATCATTAATTAAAATTACAACTGAACAGGTAAAGAGGTATGCTTCGATAACTTATGCAGAAAAATAGACTTATGCTGTACATAGCATTAGGCATAATGATTATGGATCTAGATTGCAGGAAAAAGCGGTTTCAGGTGTTTGAAAAATGTCAAATTCTCCAACTTCCTGAGGGGGGCACAACATGCTTTCAGACCACCCTCTAAAATAAGGGGTGCATGACGTCTATGTGTGTGTGTGTGTATGTGCGCGTCCGTTGTTCAACAATCATCTGTTGATGGTTACAATTGAACTCAATTCCAATCAGGATAGTATGACTGTGTTTGTCTGGCCTTTACATTTGTGAAGCATGATGTTTGGTGTTGCCATATTGAATTTAGTTAACTAACTGGCTTTGGTTTGTCTTCCCTTTCTTACTCAGAGTTTCCTCTCTGGACAATGACACAAAGAGGTCATTCCTCAGGTGATATGTTGCCTTACACCGCACAGAGCGCACACACTGTACTGTACTGTAATTGGGGTTGACACAGGCCCATATACCATTCATTTTGTTGGAGCAGCTAGACATATTGGGAGCTAACACCAACCATGTGTGTTTGGGAGAAGCCGCAGTTCCAGATGAGGAGTGCTTGGCTCACACAAGCCTCTGTGCTCCCCTCTGTAGGTTTTAATAGAAATGGGAACCCCTGGGACACTGTAAAAGCCTCAGTCTCCTGTGAATTAGAGGCTAGAGAGCACTTAAAGGAAAACTCCACCCAAAAAACTCCACCCCAAAAACTATCTTTTGGTATTTGTTTCATTAGTCCATTGTTGACATAGTCCCAAAATGTCTTGATTGTCAGCAATCAAGTTTTACATCTATCTAAAAGAGAGAGAGAGATGGATGGAGGGAGATATAGAGAATGATGGGAAAAACTTGTGTGGAATTGGTGATCATCCATGAGGAGGAGTCACAATGCACACACAGTAGTGTGTAAGGGGAGCTACATATATGAGGGTGCAAGCGTGTATGAAAAGAAAATAATAATAAGTGTGATTTATGAGGGGGTGGGACTTAAGGTTATGAAACAGGGTTCTTTAACAAATGCTGTCGGAGGCAGGACTGATTTGACCACAGCACAGATGTCAACTTTGATTTGCAACTTTTAAAATATTATTAGACTAGATTTTAAACTCACTGAAGATCTCTTGCACATATGAACATCATTCTGCTCTCTGATCAGCGTTCTAGGAATTACATTGGTGATGGAAAATGTGTGATCGTCACATGTGCAACCTTCTTTCACATTGTGGTCCCTGAAGCTTATGTTAGTAGCTCAGTCCTGCCAGTGATTCATTTACAGGTTTTAATCCTACATCGCCCCCTGTTTAAAAAACCCTAGAGTCGATTCATCGTGTCAGTCTAATTAGCATAATACACAACTCCCCAGCAAAATCCTTCTGTTTAAAGGGATAGTTCACTCAAATTTCTAAATTACAAGGTATGACAACAAATCACGTTTTGATTTAGTTTCCCTCGCACTGTTTCCAAATGCATTTGTGGCACGAATCCCATTTAACATTTTGTATTCGTGGCTTTAATCCCATTCAAGTCATGTGACCGATATTATCATTTTCGCTTCACAATCAATTGTACGTAATTTTGAATGATTTGGACATGATGCGCAAGAAATGCTATTATCGGTCCAATGACCTGAATGGGATTTGTGCCACAAATGCTAAAACAATGGCATTTGGAAACAGTGCCATGGAAATAAAACCAAAGCATGGATTGCTGTCATACCTTGTCCAAAGACTGCTTACAGGGTAAGGAAACCAATGTGTCATTTTGGAATGTGGGTAAACTATCCCCCTGTTTTGTCGGCAATGAAGTATTTGGGTATCTGCTTGCATGCAATGACGTCCGGTCATTGCGCTAAAGCTTCAGTAGTTAACATTTGCAAAGGCTTCTGGGTGTGGTCTACTGTATCGCCATGAGTGAAAAGACCCATACCAAAAAGTAACACACCTCCCCTTTACTAATTCATATCCAACCATTCCCACCCCTCTTTGGGGAGAAGTGATCTAGTCACTTGCTGTGTAACAAGGAGCTATGTAGAATTAAGATGTGTTCCTAACATATAGTTCACTGACCAGAATGGGAAATATTCTATATGTCATGATGTTTATCTTTGCACAACAGACATTTTCTGTCACCAATGTCATTCCTAGAAAGATCATGTCTGTAGCATGAGAGGTTAGAATTACGTTCACATGTGCAAGGGATCATCAAATGTAGTCTAATAATATTTCAAACGTTACGTATCTTCATACAGTTGAAGTTGGAAGTTTACAAACACCTTAGCCAAATACATTTTAAACTCAGTTATTCACAATTCCTGACATTTAATCCTCGTAAAGAATCCCTGTCCTATGTAAGTTAGGATCACCACTTTATTTAAAGAATTTGAAATAATTGTCACGCCCTGACCTTAGAGATCTCTGTTTTCTATATATTCTGGTTAGGACAGGGTTTGACCTACTCTACTAGGGTTTTTGTCTAGGGGTTTGTATGTCTAAGGGGGTTTGTATGTCTATGTTGGCCTGATATGGTTCCCAATCAGAGACAGCTGTTTATCGTTGTCTCTGAATGGGGATCATATTTGGGTAGCCATTTTCCTCATTTGTGTTGTGGGATCTTGTCTATGTATAGTTGCCTTAGTGCAGATCTGTAGCTTCACGTTTGGTTTGGTTTGTTGTTTGGTTAGGCGAGTTTCAGTTGACGAACGTGACAGAAGATCCCACCAAAAATGGACCAAGCAGCGTGTGCCGGAGGAGTGGACTTGGGAGGAGATCCTGGATGGAAAAGGGCCCTGGACGCAGGCTGGGGAGTATCGCCGTCCTAAGGAGGAGATAGAGGCAGTGAAAGTGGAACGAGGAGATAGCTCAACGGAGCAAGCACGAGAGGCAACCCCAAGAAAATGTTTTGGGGAAGGCACATGGAGCCAGTCAGGGAGTCGAGTGAAGAGCTCGACGCAAGATTCCGGAGAGAGGTGCTGGTATTGAGAGCGCTGCAGAGCGGGCGTGCTGAGGTTCGTGTTATCAGCCCGGTGCCACCTGTACCGGTCTCATGCATCAGGTCTCCAGTGCACCGTCACAGCTCAGTGCGTCCTGTGCTAGCTTCCCGCACTTGCCGGGCTGGACTGAGCATCCAGTCAGGAAGGGTTGTGCCAGCTCTGCGTGCTAGACCTCCAGCACGCCTCCATAGTCCAGTACGTCCTGTGCCTTTTCCCCGCACTCGCCCTGAGGTGCGTGTCATCAGCCCGGTGCCACCTGTACCGGTCCCTCGCATCAGGTCTCCAGTGCACATCCACAGTCCAGTATGTCCTGTGCCTCTTCCCCGCACTCGCCCTGAGGTGCGTGTCACCAGCCTGGTACCACCAGTGCCGGCACCACGCATCAGGCCTCCAGTGCGCCTCCAAAGTCCAGAGCTTCCGGCGTCAGTTCCCAGTCCAGAGCTTCCGGCATCAGTTCCCAGTCCAGAGCTTCGGGCAACATTTTCCAGTCCGAAACATCCAACAGCGGTCCCCAGTCCGGAACCTCCAGCGACGGTCCCCAGTCCGGGGTCTCCAGCGACGGTCCCCAGTCCGGGGTCCCCAGTCCGGGGCCTCCAGCGACGGTCCCCAGTCCGGGGAGAGCAACGAGCTGCAGTCTAGAGTCTTCAGCGACGAGCTGCAGTCCAGAGCCTATGGCGATGATCCACGGTCCGGTTCCACAGAAGCGGAGGGATTAGCAGAAGGAGGTGGGCTGTGTCCAGAACCGGAGCCATCCCAGACCCTCCCCTATAAGTTCAGGTTTGAGGCCGGTAGTCCGCAAGTTTGGGGGGATACTGTCACGCCCTGACCTTAGATATCTCTGTTTATCTATATATTTGGTTAGGTCAGGGTGTGACTAGGGTGGGTACTCTAGTTTTTGTATGTCTAGGGGTTTTTGTATGTCTATGTTGGCCTGATATGGTTCCCAATCAGAGAAAGCTGTTTATCGTTGTCTCTGATTGGGGATCATATTTGGGTAGCCATTTTCCTCATTTGTGTTGTGGGATCTTGTCTATGTATAGTTGCCTTAGTGCACATCTGTGGCTTCATGTTTGGTTTGGTTGTTTGTTGTTTTGTTAGGTGAGTTTCAGTTTATTAAAATTATGTGGAACTCTACTCACGCTTGGTCTCATCATTATGACGAACGTGACAATAATAGTAGAGTGGTTTCTTTCAGCTTTTATTTATTTCATCACATTCCCAGTGGGTCAGAAGTTTACATAGACTCAATTAGTATTTGGTAGCATTGCCTTTCATTGTTTAACTTGGATCAAACGTTTTGGATAGCATTCCCACAATAAGTTGGGTGAATTTTGGCCCATTCCTCTTGACAGAGCTGGTGTAACTGAATCAGGTTCGTAGGCCTCCTTGCTTGCACACGCTTTTTCAGTTATGTCCACACATTTTCTATGGGATTGAGGTCAGGGCTTTGTGATGGCCACTCCAATACCTTGACTTTGTTGTCCTTAATTAAGCCATTTTGCCACAACTTTGGAAGTATGCTTGGGGTCATTGTCCATTTGGAAGACCCATTTGCAACCCAGCTTTAAGTTCTTGACTGATATATTGAAATTTTGCTTCAATATTTCCTCATAATTTTCCGACCTCATGATGCCATCTATTTTGTGAAGTGCACCAGTCCCTCCTGCAGCAATGCACCCCCACAACATGATGCTGCCACACCCGTGCTTCACCGTTGGGATGGTGTTCTTCGGCTTGCAAGCCTCCCCCTTTTTCCTCCAAACATAACGATGGTAATTAGGGTCAAACAGTTTGATTTTGGTTTCATCAGACTAGATGACATTTCTCCAAAAATTAAGATCGTTGTCACTCATGTGCAGTTGCAAACCGTAGTCTGTGATTTTTATGGCAGTTTTGGAGCAGTTACTTCTTCCTTGCTGAGTGGGCTTTCAGGTTATGTCAAGAACAAGCCCTCCAATTTAACACATGTAAATATAGGACTCGTTTTTCTGTGGATATAGATACTTTTGTACCTGTTTTCTCCAGCATCTTCACAAGGTCCTTTGCTGTTGATCTGGGATTGATTTGCACTTTTCGCACCAAAGTACGTTCATCTCTAGGAAACAGAACGTGTCTCCTTCCTGAGACGTTGTGACGGTTGCGTGGTCCCGTGGTGTTTATACTTGCACACTATTGTTTGTACAGATGAACGTGGTACCTTCAGGCGTTTGGAAATTACTCCCAAGGATGATTCAGACTTGTGGAGGTCGACAATATTTTTTTCTGAGGTCTTTACTGGACATCATGATTTTCCCTCCAATTGACTCAAATGATGTCAATTAGCCTATCAGAAGCTTCGAAAGTCATGACTTCATTTTCTGGAATTTTCCAAGCTGTTTAAAGGCACAGTCAACTTAGTGTGATTATGATACAGTGAATTATAAGTGGAATAATCTGTCTGTCAATAATTGTTGGAAAAATGACTTGTGTCATGCACAAAGTAGATGTCCTAACCGACTTGCCAAAACTATAGTTAACAAGAAATGTGTGGAGTCGTAAAAAAAACGAGTTCTAATGACTCCAACCTAAGTGTATGTAAACTTCCAACTTCAACTGTATGTGTAAGAGAAAATATATGCTCTACAAATGTTTTTCTAAAAATAATTTAAGTGATACATAGTACTTGTCATGCCCTGACCTGAGAGAGCCTTTTTATTTCTCTATTTAGTTAGGTCAAGGTGTGATTTGGGTGGGCATTCTATGTTTTCTATTTCTTTGTTTTCGGCCCGGTATGGTTCCCAATCAGAGGCAGCTGTCTATTGTTGTCTCTGATTGGGGATCATACTTAGGTAGCCTTTTTTCCCACCTGTGTTTGTGGGTGATTATTTATTTTCCGTGTGTGTGTTTTTATGCGCCACGGTTGCGTCACATTCGGATTTTGTTTTCCTGTTTTTTTTGTGAAGGTGTCACTTTATTAAAGATGTGGAAATACATGCACGCTGCGCCTTGGCTCATTTATGACAGGGAGTTTGAAGACAGTGAACGTGACACTTCTAAGTACACACACCCTTCTCTAGAAACTGACCCCTATTCAGAGTTGACATCTGTGGTCATATAAGTCCCGCCTCCTGGGTCAGGTTCTACCTGACATTACAACATATGTAAATAACCCTGTTTCATAACCCTTAAGTCCTGCCCCCTCATAAATCACACCTTTTTGACAGAATGTATTACTCATATGGACCACTGGAACATGTCCTGGGCACTTCACGTATGAAATTATGGAATAGGTCCAACCAATGTAGTTGGAGTTGCCTTTTCATAAAACCCTGAATTTGAGTGTGGCGCAAGGTACCGAAGAGATACCTACAGTACTGTTGTGTTTTTCAGGCCATGGCTGTCGTCATTTTCACTGACAGCTGTCTCTATTCTGACTCATTCTCATCATGACACCAGACTCATCAGAGAGGCAGAGACAAAAATAAACAGACTGACTGACGAGAAACTGTGGAACGAGGTAAAAAATAAGGAAGAGAGAGAGAGAGAGAGACTCAGAAATGTCACCCAGGACTTCCTGATCAGGATGTGAAGGGATAAATGGGAGGGGAAAGAGATAAATAAGTAGTGCAACGGACTGGGGAGAGAGAGGAGGACGTGATAGTGCTTACCAGATGGCCACTGCGTCAGTGTAACTTGTCTCCCCCATCCCTCACTCCTTTTCACCCTCACTCATCTCCACACACTCCGGTCCCGTGGGAATGAGAGTTTGATTAGCTGCTCTGTGGCGCGATGGGAGTGGGCGTGGGCACGGACTGTTCTTCCTCTCGCTAATGTGACGTCTCAGCCAGCTTGCGAATCAGGTCCAGTCACACAGCCGCGGCTACGTCAATCCCCTCTGACACACGCTCCCGCCGCTAATTGAGCATTTCCACCTCTCCGGCCCCAATTATACACCCGACCCGAGAGGAAATAAATACATGTGCTGCTCGTGTGTCTGTGTGGCTGGTTGTCCTTAGAGCTTCTGTTGGTTTGTAGGAGTACTTTCAGAAAGTACACAGACATAATAGTGGATATCACTGTTATGGACAGTAAAAGAGTTGTGATACTGGTAGAAATGGCGCCCCAACTAAAAACGATCCAAACAAAGTTCAGGAAAAACCTCATACATTTTGATGATAATCTACTGTCAAGGGTTCCTGAGAAAGCTAAACAGAGCCAGTTAATGACTTCACAATTCCTTTGTAAAGAGTCAAACTCTTTGCTTTCCCAGATGTCCCGTCTGAGGATGACAGACCACAAAAGACAGAAGTCAAGGACTGAGACGGAGTTACAATGAAACAGGAGAAAGCTCCCTCTACACACACAGAGAGCAGTGTGACCGGAGACCGGCTCAGTACGTGACCAAACAGAGAAGCACACAGTCACACTAACATCAACACAAACCTGATATGTGACAATCGGTGAGGATTTCATCCCAATGTCACAAATGAGGCAGGAAGAGGAAACCAAATATCCCCAACTTCAGACAGTGTTATGACATGGGGGAAGTTCAGGCTAATTTAGAAGAGTGATGAAGCCTCTGCTTTTGTACTGTGTAAGCGTGTGAGTCATGTATGAGGTCACCCTTGTTTACAGTAGGCTGCAAAGTTATGTCACTTGATCTAACATAAATATAGGACATGTGAGATTGTGTTCTTTATCATTTCCTGTCAAAATGTGTCATATGTCAAATCACACTTTATGAAATGATTTTTAGGGGTACATTTCACATCAAATTTTATTTGTGACCTGCTTCATGAACAACAGGTGTAGACTAACAGTGAAATGCTTACTGATACAGATTTCTTTTTCCGTCAAAATATCAGTTCTGACAACTTGGTTACCTTATACAGTGGCCACTCACTTTAACTGAGTACATCACTAAAGCAGTCATAAGGGTGCAGTAGCCCAGCATGAAACACTGAGGCAAGACTAATCTGATGCAGTAAACCACAAGTCATGTTTAGTCAGGATTATTGTGTGAAGGGGTCAAAGGTCATCCAAACTAATAGGAGAATGGGGAGAAAACAACTTCCTGTGATGGCAGAGGACGAATGAGAAAGCATGAAGATGAGAGGAATCTAATAATAATTGCGAGCTGGGGGACAAAACGCTGACTTGGTTCATTAAGGTGTTAAGATGTGTCTGCTCTTATGTCCATTCAGCCCTAAACACTGTCATTTCTTAATGGGAATTACCTTTTTGTCTGTGTTTCTCTTACCGGGCTTGTCGAGTCCTGGAGATTGTGCTCACCTCAGCAGAAAAACAGGGAGAAAGACTTACCATACAAACATGAATTTTATGTTGGCTAAAATGTACGGATGGCGAATCATGACTATTACCATCTTTTGGGAATTCATAAAGTCTATGGTCCTACAGACTGTGTCATAACGGTGTGTGTTTGTGTGCCTTCATGCATGCATATGTGCTTGTTTTTATGTTACTGTTTTCCTTTTGTCTTTGAAAGCTCTCACCTTCACTGTGCTTATTAAACAGACAAATGTGAAAGGAACGTAATGGTACCAATTGAATAACACTCTTTTGTTATTTCTCCTTAATATCCCTGTTGGCAGAAATAATCAGTTTGTTCAAGAGCAAAAGCATTGTAGCACGACAAGAAATATAAGTTATTTAAGGAGATCAAACTCTAGTTTGCGTTGAGATTGAATACAATAAAAACAAGGACACACACACACACACACACACACAAATGGTACACACACACATGCACGCACGTAGGTTCACACACCCACTTGCGCGCGCACACACGCACCCACGGACAAACGCTCCAGCACACACAAAGCAGTGGAAATGAGTTACAGGGGGAAGCGTATTAATGGGGTTGGGTTTTATGAGAACTAAATTCAGTTTTAAGCATTTCTCCCCAAGCCTCAGGAATTCCAGTGATTGCACCATTCATCTTATTTAGTGTACGTCTCTCTTACTCTGTCCCTCCACCAAACAGTTCTAGAGTGAGTCAATGCTCACATCATTCAGATGTACCAGTACTTTTAAGAGTCGGGGCGCTATTCTCTCAGATCATATCAGTCACATTTTGAAGAATGCTTTGTGGGAAAAGTGATGTCACCAATGACCAGTAATGTGTCTCGGAGAGAGTAGAGTCCATTAGGGTCGAGCGAGAGAGCAAGACATAACACAGAGGTGTGAACACGGAGAGAGGGTGGATGGCTCTTGCTCATTATACCCCTCACGTCCCCTCCTCCTCTTTCCCTCCCCTCTGTGTCGTCGCTCTTCTCTCTCTTCGAAGACGGGCTGGAATTACAGCTAATAAAGTCGACCTCACAACACATCCATAATGAATGAAGGTCTACTTTAATGACCGTGACCTGTCGGAGGCTAGCCTGGCCTCCCTCTGCTCAGTGCACAGACACGGGCCTCTGCAGGCGGGATAATGACTTCACATCTGGCCTTTGGGGGTCCAAGGGCCACGAAGAAGACCCATTCACGGTTAGCAATAATTATGCAGATGTTAAATGCTCTGATCAGTGACACATAACACAGGTTATGATGAGATGCACAGGCAGGATGTTCACAGGCTCGTAAACAAAAGCTGGAGAGAGAGAGTGAAAGAGTGAAAGAGAGAGAAAAGTAAATATTGAATTCAGATTTGCAGAGGAGCGATGAGGTTTTCCAGATTCAATATTATTATAATACATCGCATTGTGCGTCAACAAGCAGGTTACATAATAGAAAAATCTCACTGAAGACCCCAAGGCATTTTTAACTAAAATACTTCTATTAAGTTTAACACAAAGTCAATGAAAATAAATAGTTGAATTATGTATAATGAAAACATAAACCTAGGAACTCACTTAGTGAAGGGCTGACGACCGATAAAATTAACAAATTCAACAACCATGTCACAAACAAATACAGTTATGGGTGGTAAGTCTACAATTTACGCGAAAGGCACACTGGGACACTGGGAAGGCACACTGGGAAATTACAATAAAATAAAATCATTTTGTCACATGCGCCGAATACCGTGACATTTTTACTTACAAGCCCTTAACAAACAATGCAGTTTTAAGAAAAAAATAGTTAAAATATTTACTTAATAAATAAAAAATAACACAATAAAAAAACTATAATGAGGCTATATACAGTTGAAGTCAGAAGTTTACATACACTTAGGTTGGAGTCATTAAAACTTGTTTTCAACCACTCCACAAATGTCTTGTTAGCAAACTATAGTTTTGGCAAGTCGGTTAGGACATCTACTTTGTACATGACAAGTCATTTTTCCAACAATTGTTTACAGACAGATTATTCCACTTATAATTCACTGTATCACAATTCCAGTGGTCAGAAGATTACATACACTAAGTTTACTGTGCCTTTAAATATCTTAAAGGCTTTAGAAGCTTCTGATAGGCTAATTGACATCATTTGAGAAAATTGGAGGTGTACCTGTGGATGTATTTCAAGGCCGACCTTCAAACTCAGTGCCTTTTTGCTTGACATCATGGAAAAATGAAAACAAAATCAGCCAAGACCTCAGAATTGGGTTTTTTAGACCTCCACAAGTCTGAATCGTCCTTGGAAGCAATTTCCAAACGCCTGAAGGTACCACGTTCACCTGTACAAACAATAGTACGCAAGTATAAACACCATGGGACCACACAGCCATCATACCGCTCAGGAAGGAGACGCATTCTATCTCCGAGAGATGAAAGTACTTTGGTGTGAAAAATGCAAATCAATCCCAGGGGAACAGCAAAGGACCTTGTTAAGATGCTGGAGGAAACAGGTACAAAATTATCTATATCCACATTAAAACGAGTCCTATATTGACATAACCTGAAAGGCCACTCAGCAAGGAAGAAGACACTGCTCCAAAACTGCCATTAAAAAAAGACAGACTATGGTTTGCAACAGCACATGGGGACAAAGATCATACTTTTTGGAGAAATGTCCTCTGGTCTGATGAAACAAAAATAGAACTGTTTGGCCATAATGACCATCAGAGGAAACAGGGGAGGCTTGCAAGCAGAAGAACCCCATCCCAACCGTGAAGCACGAGGGTGGCAGCATCAGGTTGTGGGGTTGTTTTGCTGCAGGAGGGACTGGTGCACTTCACAAAATAGATGGCATCATGAGGGAGGAAAATTATGTGGATATATTGAAGCAACATCTCAAATCATCAGTCAGGAAGTTAAAGCTTGGTCGCAAATGGGGCTTCCAAATGGACAATGACCCCAAGCATACTTCCAAATTTGAGGCAAAATGGCTTAAGGACAAGAAAGTCAAGGTATTGGAGTGGCCATCACAAAGCCTGACCTCAATCTCATTGAAAATTTGTGGGCAGAACTAAAAAATCATGTGCGAGTAATGAGACCTACAAATCTGACTCAGTTACACCAGCTCTGTCAGGAGGAATGGGCCAAAATTCACCCAATTTATTGTGGGAAGCTTGTGGAAGGCTACCCAGAACATTTGACCCAGGTTAATCAATTTAAAGGCAATGCTACCAAATAGCAATTGATTGTATGTAAACTTCTGACCCACTGGGAATGTGATGAAAGAAATAAAAGCTGAAATAAATCGTTCTCTCTACTGTTATTCTGACATTTCACATTCTTAAAATAAAGCGTTGATCCTAACTGACCTAAAACAGGGCATTTTTACTTGGATTAAATGTCCGGGATTTTGAAAATCTGAGTTTATATGTATTTGGCTAAGGTGTATGTAAACTTCCGACTTCAACTGTAGCTACGAAGCTACCGAGTCAATATGCGAGGGTACAGGTTAGTCGACGTAATTTGTACATGTAGGTCGGGGTAAAGTGACTATGCATAGATAATAAACAGCGAGTAGCAGCAGTGTAAAAACAAAGGGGATGTCAATGTAAATAGTCTGGGTGTCCATTTGAATAATTGTTCAGCAGTCTTATGGCTTGGGGGTAGAAGCTGTTCAGAAGCCTTTTGGAACTAGACTTGCCGCTCCGGTACCGCTTGCCATGTGGTAGTAGAGAGAACAGTCTATGACAATTTTTTGAGCTTTCCTCTGACACCGTCTAGTACATAAGTGGATGGCAGGAAGCTTGGCCCCAGTGATGTACTGGGCCATATGCAATACCCTCTGTAGCACCTTACGGTCATATATTGGAGGCACGTCTTAGTCAGGGCGTTACTTAAAATGTCTGGACCCCCTACAGGGTCACAGTCACTCTATCGGTTTGAGTAATGACTACAAAATCACTTTATGTAACTGTACTCAGATATAATCAGTGTCACAGGTTTCCTCAAAAGTTTTGAGTAATGACAGCACATTGGGGTTTACAGTGAGGGAAGACTGGAGAGGGAAGAGAGGCGAGAGGGTGGGGGCACTGATTATATTTACTGATTATATTTGAGTTGTAGCTAATTGTTGACATTTATTTAATCAGTTTCTTAAAACTGTTTAAGTAAACTTACAGTTACATTTGAGTAATGCTACAATAAAGTTAAATAATAGTTTCTAAGTAAGGTGGACTTTTCTAAACTTATACCTATTAAGTGACTTCACTATATTGATTTAATTTAACTAGTGTTTTTATTTTATATTGAAAAATCTAAATAACCAAGTATATTTACAGGAACATTTGATGTATACCTTACTCAAAAAGCTGCATTTGTATTACTAATATGAAGGTATTACTGCTCACTTCAGCAATTTAAGTTTCTTAACATTTTTTTTTAGGTAATAAGTTTCCTCATCAACAACAACAAAGAGTAGCCAGAATGTATCCGGTTTCACAGTGTGGCTTATAAGCTGCCAACTCACTCACAATTGGTGGGCCCAAAACTGCTCATACCAAATATGGCATAAACATGATGTTTAAGAGAGCACTAACATGGTACTTAAAACATACATGGTTCAATCTGGTCAACAACTCAGGTTTCACAATGCATTGGTCAGCGACTTCACAGGTCCAGAATTAGAGCGTTGGACTAGTAGCCGAAAGGTTGCAAGATTGAATCCCCGAGCTGAGAAGGGAAAAAAATGTGTTGTTCAGCCCCTGAACAAGGCAGTTAACCCACTGTTCCTAGGCAGTGAACCCACTGTTCCTAGGCAGTTAACCCACTGTTCCTAGGCAGTTAACCCACTTTTCCTAGGCAGTGAACCCACTGCCCCTAGGCAGTGAACCCACTGTTCCTAGGCAGTGAACCCACTGTTCCTAGGCAGTGAACCCACTGTTCCTAGGCAGTGAACCCACTGTTCCTAGGCAGTTAACCCACTGTTCCTCGGCAGTGAACCCACTGTTCCTAGGCAGTGAACCCACTGTTCCTCGGCAGTGAACCCACTGTTCCTAGGCAGTTAACCCACTTTTCCTAGGCAGTTAACCCACTGCCCCTAGGCAGTGAACCCACTGTTCCTAGGCAGTGAACCCACTGTTCCTAGGCAGTGAACCCACTGTTCCTAGGCAGTGAACCCACTGTTCCTAGGCAGTGAACCCACTGTTCCTCGGCAGTGAACCCACTGTTCCTAGGCAGTTAACCCACTGTTCCTAGGCAGTGAACCCACTGTTCCTAGGCCGTCATTGAAAATAAGAATTTGTTCTTAACTGACTTGCCTAGTAAAATAAAGGTAAAAAAAAAAAACATAAATATTTGATATCCCCAAACTGGCTCGATTAAGAGTTACACATGAAATTGCAAGCCAGCATAATGTGACTTGCAGGCCTGGTGTGGTCTGTAAACTATGAGTTTCAGACCACTGTATTAGGGTCAAATTAGGCCCTCTAAGAAAGGCCTAATTAAAAATGTGTTGTATTGTCTTAAATAATTAAATGACACTTGGTAAAGGAAGTTAAACATGAATGAATGCAAAGGCCATGTCTCTGTCACCAGCAAATACAGTCATGGGTGGTACTGGTAACTCTAAAACTCACTCGAAATGTACAGTTGGAAATATGCAAATAAGGCTTAAAACTCTACAGCAGGGCTATTCAATTACGGTCCTGGAGGGCAGAATTGGTTTTGTATGGTTCTCCAAAGAACCATCCCATTTATGGTTCCCCTATGGCATCTCTCTCAATAACATTATTTGGTTCCAACTTGCACCTTTATTTTTAAGAGTGTAAACAACTGCTTGGACTTTTTATGTACGGGTTGACATCTGACCTCCAATTATGGCATTCACTTCAAAGTAATAACGCTTTGTCTCATGAGGCTAAATTAGCACCTGGGCCTGTATTCATAAAGCTTCTCGGAGTACACTCTTAGAAAAATGTGTTCCAAAAGGGTTCTCTGTCTGTCTCCATAGAATAACCCTTTTTGGCTCCACGTAGAACCCTCTGTGGAAAGGGCCCTATATGGAACCTAAAATGGTTATCCTGAACCAAAAGGGTTATAACTGGAACCAAAAAGGATTCTTCAAAGGGTTCTCCTATGGGGCTAGCCAAAACAACTTTTTACGTTCTAGATAGCACTTTATTTGCTATGTACAGTGCTGGTCTAGGGTCAGGTCCCCTCTATCCATGTCGTGTTACTTTTTTTGATATCACAGGAAAAACTGGTCCTAGATTAACAATCCTACTCTGAGATGAACATGGACCCTTGGCTCACATCAAAGCCAGTCAACTTCTACATGTCCAATCAACAGATGCTACTGGTGCTAGCAAGTCACTGGTATAAATGTCTGGTAAATAACAAGACAGATGATGGGCCATAGCCATTAGTGGCAGAGAGACCGCGATTTGATGCAATATATCCTTAATTATTATAACCCAATATATTTTCCAGTGTTTTCTATATATTATATGCATGCAGTGTGAATGTATGTACTGTGTTGGAATCCTCACTCCTGTTCAGAAACCACATTGAAAATGGAAAATGAAGATGACAGAGAAATTCCTCTAGTTGCTAATTCTGAGGCTACCTGCGGATTGTTTATTTACCTGCAACCTTTACAGTGTTAATTTAACTATTCAATCAACAGAAATGTTACACTGAAAAATCAACACGAGTTAAAACTGGCCAATTTGCTCTGTGCTTAAATGGACACATCTGCAAGCTTTCATTCATTTCAAGAACTTCTCAGAATTCTGAAGAACCGGAGATGCCATGTCAAGAACCTCGCACTTAACTCGGTTATTTATCCTGCAAGAGTTCTCCAAGGAACCATAAGAGCTAAGGAACAACCTTTAAAGAACCTTTATTTTTTTCAGCGTACAATAAAACCACAGAAGGTACTGGACACCAGGACACCATTTGCATTTCCCGTTTGGCATCTGTTGAAGCTCATCGAAGCGTCTTAATTTCTGTGAGAAAAAAAAAATGTCTTGATTTCTGTCCCGCGTTGTCCCAGGTGTTGATGGTTAAATGAGATTACACAGCTGGTTATGCTGGACTGTCTCCTGTGTAGAAGGCCACATAAGAGGGAATCTAATTGACTGATTGGCGGGGTTAAGTAGGTCATCATTATGACATGGACTAGCCTGTCTGTCTCATTATGACATAGCCAGCCTGTCAGTCTGAGGCCTCAGAAGGAGATGGATGGGTGATGAACCTCCATTACTTTGACATTACTGCTATCTTCTATTACACAATGTTACCATATGATCAATGGACTGAACTTAAGCAGTTACTTCACCTTGTTGCTTGGCAATACCTAATTAGTAAATCAAATTATAACCAACTGCCAACAAAATACTACTTAAGATATGTTATATGCCTCATTGTTTATGTACTTATGATACAAATTAAACATTAAACTAACAACTACATATAACATTGATCCTGTGTGGCTCAGCTAGTAGGGCATGGCACTTGCAACGTCAGTGTTGTGGGTTCAATTCCCACAGTGGGACCAGTATGAAAAGGCACGACAATGCATACCCTCACTCTGGATAAGAGCTTCTGCTAAAGGGCAATGAAGACACATCACCTGCTTCAACCCTCCAAGTAGGCTATATCTGATTGATTCCAACAGGGTCACTATTGGGCCATGGTGGTGTTCCATGAACTTTCTTCCTCACTTCTCTTGTGATGATAAACGAGACAGGCAGGTGGACCATCCAACCCTCTGGAAGCCAAGGCTTTGAACACAGACATGATTGCCCTGAACATACAGACCCTCTAATCTCAAAGGATGTAGCCTTGGGGGAAATGAGGACAAATCACTCGCTCTAGTCTTCTCCCCCCAATTGGAACAGGTGTGCACTGCAGCGGAGCAGCCAATTTGATCGGATCTTGATCAGAGGGACCAATAACATCCATGGATGGGGCAAAGGAAGTCAAGTGCACACCATCCAAAGGAGATTTGCCTCCTCCCCAAATTGTCTTGGAGACGGTCCTTTTTTATATCTCAAGAGAAATACAGATGGGGAGTGTATTTTAAACAATTAACTAGGCAAGTCAGTTGAGAACAAATTCTTATTTACAATGACGGCCTACCAGGGAACAGTGGATTTATTGCCTTGTTCAAGGGCCGAACGACAGATGTTTACCTTGTCAGCTCGAAGATTCGATCCACCAACCTCTCAGTTGCTGGCCCAACGCTCTAACCACTAGCCCATCTGCCACAACATTGTGTACAGGAGGAGAGTTCTATGATGATGCATAACCCTTTACAGGTATTTGAAGTAGATATTGAAAAGCACCATATGTAAGATGCACAAAATAAGAAACAGAATCAAATGCTATAGGATGTAAAATAGCAACACCATTTTCTTTTGCGCTGAATCCATTGGCTATGATCATAGGGAGAGCACAGTAATGGCATCTTTGACACCACTAAAGCATCTCTTATCAATGATAAAGTAGTGTAAGCCTCCTTTATTTGCAGTGGCTTGCGAAAGTATTCATCCCCTTTGGCATTTTTCTTATTTTGTTGCCTTACAACCTAGAATTAAAATATATTTTGAGGGGGGGTTTGTATCATTTGATTTAAACAATATGCTTACCACTTTGAAGATGCAAGATATTTTTTATTGTGAAACAAACAAGAAATAAGACAAAAACACTTGGGCGTGCATAACTATTCACCCTCCAAAAGTCAATACTTTGTTGAGCCCGCCTTTGGAAGCAACTACAGCTGCAAGTCTCTTGGGGTATGTTGCTATAAGCTTTGTAAATCTAGCCAGTGGGATTTTTGCCCATTCTCCATGGCAAAACTGCTCCAGCTCCTTCAAGTTGGATGGGTTCCGCTGATGTAGAGCAATCTTTAAGTCATACCACAGATTCTCAATTGGATTGAGGTCTGCGCTTTGACTAGGCCATTCCAAGACATTTAAATGTTTCCCCTTTAACCACTTGAGTGTTGCTTTAGCAGTATGCCTAAGGTCATTGTCCTGCTGGAAGGTGAACCTCCGTCCCAGTCTAAAATCTCTGGAAGACTGAAACAGGTTTCCCTTAAGAATTTCCCTATATTTAATGCCATACATCATTCCTTCAATTCTGACCATTTTCCCAGTCCCTGCCGATGAAAAACGTCCCCACAGCATGATGCAACCACCATTCTCGGGGTGATGAGAGGTGTTGGGTATTCTCGGGGTGATGAGAGGTGTTGGGTTTGCGCCAGGCATAGCGTTTTCCTTGTTGGCCAAAAAGCTACATTTTTGTCTCATCTGACCAGAGTACCTTCTTCCTTATGTTTGGGGAGTCTCCTTCATGCCTTTTGGCAAACACCAAACATGTTTTTTTTTCTTTAAGCAATGGCTTTTTTTCTGGGTACTCTTCCGTAAAGACCAGATCTGTTGAGTGTACAGCTTAAAGTGATCTATGGACAGATACTTCAATCTCCAATGTGGTGGTTTACAGCTCCTTCAGGGTTATCTTTGGTCTCTTTGTTTGCCTCTCTCATTAATGCCCTCCTTGCCTGGTCCGTGAGTTTTGGTAGGCGGCCCTCTCTTGGCAGGTTTGGTGTGGTACCATATTCTTTCCAATGGATTTAATGGTGCTCCGTGGGATGTTCAAAGTATCGTTTTTCTTTTTTATAACCCAACTCCGATCTGTACTTCTACACAGCTGGTTCCCGGACCTGTTTGGGGAGCTCCTTGGTCTTCATAGTGCCACTTACTTGGCGGTGCCACGTGCTTAGTGATGTTGCAGAGTCTGAGGCCTTTCAGAACAGGTGTGTACCTGCAGTATACTGAGATAATGTGACACTTACATTGCACACAGGTGGACTTTATTTAACACATTGTGTGACTTCTGAAGGTAAACGGTTGCACAAGATCTTATTTAGGGGCTTCATAGCAAATCGGGTAAATACATATGCAAGCACCACTTTTCCGGGGTTTAACATTTTTTTTTTTTTAATAAAGAAGTTATTTTTTTTCATTTCACTTCACCAATTTGGACTATTTTGTGTATGTCTGTTATATGAAATCCAAATAAAAATCAACTTAAATTACAGGTTGTAATGCAACAAAATAGGAAAAAAAGGGGATGAATACTTTTGCAAGGCACTGTGCCCTTGGAGCTGGAGGCTACACACCATTTGAAGGGGAAACAATGAGAATAACGAGAAAGAGAGAGAGACCTTTTTTATCTAACATGCTGATGAACATAGACACCTCTTGTCTCTCTCTCCCTCTCTTCTTCCTCCAGCAAACAGCTGCCCTCTGGTATAAGGGAAGGTACTATGGTTAGTGAAGATGACACTAATCATTTGCACTGTTACACCATCCATCATTGTCTCCTCCACCTCTCTCAGGTGCGCGGGACAATCACATGGTCCTCTGCTTACGGCTGCATGCTGCAGTTACCCAACCAAACACATACACTGAGTGTATAAAATATTAGGAACACCTGCTCTTTTAATGACAGAATCCAGGTGAAAGCTGTGATCCTTTATTGAAATCCACTTCAATCAGTGTAGATGATAGGGAGGATACAGATTAAAGGATTTTTAACCTTGAGACAATTGGGACATTATTGTGCATGTGTGCCATTCAGAGGGTGAATGTGCAAGACAAAAGATTTATGTGTCTTTGAACTGGGTATGGGAGTAGTTGCCGGGCACACTGGTCTGAGTGTGTCAAGAACTGCAATGCTGCTGTGTTTTTCACGATCAATAGTTTTCCGTGTGTATCATGAATGGTCCACCACCCAAAGGACATCAAATCAAATCAAACTTTATTTGTCACATGCGCCGAATACAACAAGTGTAGACCTTTCCGTGAAATGCTTACTTACAAGCCCTTAACCAACAGTGCAGTTCAAGAAGAGTTAAGAAAATATTTAGCAAATAAATTAAAGCAACAAATAATAAAAGTAACACAATAAAATAACAATAACGAGGCTATATACAGGGGGTACCGGTTCCGAGGTAATGTGCTGTGGTACAGGATGGTCAGGGTCATTTGTACATGTAGGTAGGGGTAAAGTGACTATGCATAGATAATAAACAGCGAGTAGCATCGGTGTACAAAACAAATGGAGGGGGTGGGGGGTCAATGTAAATTATCCGGTGGTCATTTGAATAATTGTTCAGCAGTCGTATGCCATGGGGGTAGACGCTGTTAATGAGCCTTTTAGTCCTAGATTAGGCGCTCCAGTACTGTTTGCTGTGCCGTAGCAGAGAAAACAGTCTATGACTTGGGTGTTTAGAGTCTGACAATTATTTGAGCTTTTCTATTATATAGGTCCTAGATGGCAGGAAGTGATGGCCCCAGTGGTGTACTGGGTCGTATGCACTACCCTCTATACCGCCTTACGGTGAGATGCCGAGCTGTTGCCACACCAGGCGGTGATGTAACTGGTCAGGTTGCTCTTGATGGTGCAGCTGTAGAACACTTTGAGGATCTGGGGACCCATGCCAAATCTTCTCAGTCTCCAGAGGGGGAAAAGGTGTTGTTGTGCCATCTTCACGACTGTCTTGGTATGTTTGGACATCCAGCCAACTTGACACCACTGTGGGAGACTTTGCAGTCAACGGTGTAAATTATTTAAGTAAAAATACTTTACAGTACTACTTAAGTAGTTCCTTGGGGTATCTGTACTTTACTATTTATATTTTTGACTACTTTTACTTTTACTTCACTACATAAAAAAAATAAGATAATATGCTTTTTACTCCATGACACCCAAAAGTACTAGTTATATTTTGAATGCTTAGCAGGACAGCAAAATGATCCAATTCACACATCAGAACATCCTTGGTCATCCCTAGTAACTCTGATCTAGCGGACTCACTAAACACATGCTTCATTTGTAAATTATATTGTTAGAGTCTGCCCCTGACTACACGTTAAAAAACTACTTTTCAATGAAGTGGTTCTCTCTGGTTTGCTTAATTTAAGGAATTAGAAATGATTTACACTATTATTTTTACATTTGATACTTAAGTATATTTTAGCAATTACATTTACTTTTGATGATTAAGTATAATTAAAAAACAAATCGTTTTAGACTTTTACTCAAGTAGATTTAACTGGGTGACTTTTACTTTTTCATTTTCTATTACATTACAGTAGCTTGTCTGTCTACTCAAGTATGACAAATTGGCTACTTTTTCCATCCCTAATTGTCAACATGGGCCAGCATCCATGTGAGCGCTTTCGACAACTTGTAGAGTCCATTCTCTAACAAATGTAGACTGTTCTGAGGGCAAAAGGAGGTGAAACTCAATATTAGGATGGTTTTCCTCATGTTTTGTACGCTCAGTGTATACAGTGTGTACGACACACATGCTATATGGTTGTTTACACACCTGCGTGAACAAGCTCACACATGACTTCAAGCATAAATTGTTCAACAGTGTGCATAAACATGCAGTATATCGCAGACACACACACACACACACACACACACACACACACACACACACACACACACACACACACACACACACACACACACACACACACACACACACACACACACACACACACACACACTTAAGTCATCGCAAGCTTCACATATATTACAGTTCCGAACTGTTCGTGCACATGAAATTCTCTAGAGACAAGCTGAAGTTCGGAGGCCGAAGTCTACGCACTTAGTCTATGATTGGTCAACAGAGTAGTACCAAACATCTTATTTAGATGTAAAATTGTGCCACTTAAATCTCCTTAGCAAAAACATAAAAATGAAAGACAGGTTAGAATATTCTTGACTATTTTCAGGACGTTTATACCGGCTACGGCATCTCAAGATGGACAAATAGGACTACTGGCACTTTTTTCTCATTTTTAAAGAAGGTCTTTTAAGGGTGTCGTAGGGAAAAATGATGTGTTTTCCTGCTTAGCTGATTATGTCTGTATGATGCTTCGATCGTTAATTCTGTGCATATAACCAAGGACATGGTGCGACAAAAGATACAGATAGACAACAAAAAAAACTGTTCTTGTTTCTAATCATCTTACTAAATAAATATGATTGTTGAAGAAATAACAATGTCTCTCACTTGGTTAGAATTTCCAAATACAGTGTACGCTAGCACACTTCTTTGGTTTGCCTAGCTGCCCGCCGAACCAAAGCACGTGTGGAAGGAAGCCTTTACCGATGCATCTGAAGGCACATGTGCCCAACTGCGCGCACACACACAAAAACACACAATGATCCAGTGGGAGTGTAACCTTCCAGTTTTGTGGCCTCCTGGGATGGGGAGGCAAGGAGCTGTTTAACCCTGAGGTGGTAAATGCTGTCTCTCCCTCCCCGTCAGGCAGGAAGAAGAAGAAACACCTTTTGAATTATTGAAAAGCAGGAGGACATTTCAAGAACAAAAGAAGAAGCACCTCTATAGATAAATGCCACCCTATCTACCTCCCCTGAGAGAATGTTTATCAGACCGACAGCCCACAATGCAACTTGGCATTCCTTTTATTCCACGGCATCACTCTCGCCCTTCCTCCCCCTGCCTAGTTAAAGCAGCACCAGTAATTGATTGTCACCGTGTCTATCATGCTCTCAGGTCTTGCTTGGACCTGTTGTTCTAATCAAAAGGCTGATAATTAAGATCAGTCATCCGTTAGGAGCGGGGGGGGGAGTGGGGAAACTGGGGTGTTGGGAGTGTTGGAGTTGGCTGCTGATCTCCCCTGGTTGAGGTTCTGCATTAAACACCAGTGTTACTTTAACTTCCTTTAATCATGCCAGCAGTGTCCAGGTAGTTTGGCTGTTTGATGCTGTGGCAGGGATGGAGGAGGTGAGGTAACATATGAACCGTTCATCCAAACTGCTGTTTAGTGAATCAAGAGTCAAATAATGCAGTGTTTTTTTTTTTTGGGCCGATTCAAATTCAACGATGCCAATTTTGTTAAAGGCGTGTTACTCTCAAATGAAATGCCAAAGATGTAAGATTGAGACTGACACACAAAGACATCTTAGAAATGGCCGGAAATGTGATGGCTCCACTCACCAACATACGCAAATACACTGAGCTGCAGGAGGGGAGGGCACAGGGTGAGCAGAGTGGGGAGTATTGCTTCTCATTTTCTTATACTCTTTCATCCTTTTCCTCTTCTTATTTTCTCTCTTTGTCTTGTTCTGGCTAATCTTCACAGGCCCGGTAGTGGCAGGGGACTCTGGGCTGGGCCTTTGCCCGGGGTGATGAGACCCCAGAGGGGGGCCTTGGCCGGAGCGCACCCCCTAGCGCTTCCCAGGCTCGACCTTGAAAGATGGATGCACCGCCGGCTTCCCTGAGTGCACTTCCAAAATAAGTCCCCCTCCTGACTTCCTGTCCATAATTGTCCCCAGCTGCAACAGGAGGAATAAATAGGGCCGCTGGGAGATGAGATTTGTAATTTCAGAGAGAGTGAAAAGAGAAAATTGGTAGCATGCCACAGAAATTAGCATTATTTGTGGCTTAAGTAAACATAAAACATTAAATAGCTGCAAAGTCCCTAAGTATAGGGCCTGGGGAGGGGAGAGAGGGGATAGAGAAGGGTAGGGAGGGGGAGAGAGATCGGTGCTTCCGCTGCTCTTTGTCTGGGAGCTGTGGGTCGCAGACAGAGGGTTAGCCGTCAGACTACCTCCTACAGTGCGGTGCCCAGACGACGTGAGAGACGTCTATTATTGATGCGTGTTTAGATGAGTCCGGGCTGCTTCATTGGTTTCTGTTACCAGCTCTCCTGTCTCTGTTCTGCTACAGTGTGTTCGGAAACACAGACACAAACGCACCGGCATGCACATATGCACACCTGAACACGCACGCAGGCACACGGACAATACCACATTTGAAGCAGATGAGCCATACTAGAGGGCTCTTTTCCCCTTTAATGTGACAGCTTTGATCTAATGGAGGTTCACACTTTATTCATTGAGTAATAGTCACTGTTGCTATGTTTTCGAAGTCAGAGTTTAATAAGTAAGAGAGTACAAAACGAGCTAGAAAATGGTGAAAGACAAAAGAGCCCAGTAGACAGAAAACCATCCACTCTCATGTGCTTATGTAACATGGATGACAGTGCTTCCCTCGTACTCTGTCAATAATACTGTACAGTGGTGCTCAGTCAGCAGACAGCCATCCTTCCCATACTAAGCTCTTCTGCGTTCTAGTGGTCAGTAGCTTGTCCAGGAGTCCATGCTTGGGCCCTGTCCTAATCAAAATGGAGGATTACCTTCCCATAATCCCGGTGTGTTGAGGAGGCTGGCTCATGCTCCTCCCTGCAGTAAAGGGATCTGGAGGGGTGGCTCAGCCAACCTGCCTGCTGGGATGCCTGGGATACAGGAGGCCTTCCAAAAAGCACAATCCACCCCGGCTGTGAGATAGATGTGCTCCTCATACGTACGAGTGCAGATATACAGATAGTGCCTCTGTTTATATTGGTTTTATTCTCGTTTTGGATTGGTGCAGGGTTTTCTGCCTTTGCTGGACTTTAAGCAGGGTCCTTTCACTTGTGATTTTAGGATGGAGGATTCCATGTACATTTTTAGATGTGCGTTGAGTAGCTGGAGATGTTTAGTCTTACGGTCAAACTCCTTGCATGTTCTTATGCGTCCAAAGAGGGACGATGCCTCAGATCGAAGCAGTCTCTCCGATGACGTCACCTGACGTCTGCAATTCACCTTTTTATATCCTCTGTGTCCTTCAAAATGTGACAGACGAACATGAATTATCACAGTGTGAAACCCGAACATTTTCACGGTCTGCATCTGCTTAATAATCCTGCAGCGAAGGTGAAACATTAGCATCGACGCCTCTGAAACCCTGCTCAGCGTGCTTCATTCTTCCACGCCTCTGTCGTCGCCATGGCGAATACGGACTTGTGAAGTCGAGCAAAACAACTGCCCGAAGAAGTGATAGACTACCTGTCATCCTCTCACTTCGCTTGATGTGATTTAATTAGGTGGAGTCACGAGAGAGGACTTTCAGCTCAAGCGAGCTGCCTCGAATGGTGAACTTATGAACCACACTTTATATTTCAGAGTGTATTGAACCTCCTCATGTCAAACCGTCACTCTTTGAGAATCTGATTATGTTGCTGTTAAGTGACCCGAGGCTTCCTTCTTCTTCTCATCCTCTCTTCTTCTCTCCTTTCCCCTGGGAAATGACCCTCTAATCAGGCCTTGCTAAAAGTCACATTAGCAGGCTCTTAGTCAATCACACAGAGATCGCATACTCATTACATTTCTGTTCTCTCACCTCTCCACCAGCCCTTCCTTCCTCTGCCATCTCGTTGCATCTCCCTCTCATTCGCCCCATCAGCATGCGAGAGCCAGTTGTTCAAAACAACGCATGGCACGTCTTAACGTGATTTAATGCTACTGCTATCATCTGAACTCACCAATCACAGAGTGCTTCCATCTCAAATCCCCAGCTTCTCCTCTTGCAGAGTGTTTCTAATGCAATAAAGCCTGGGTTTGGAAACTCCCAAGAAGCCTGTTCTCTATATAAGCATCCCCCCCCACTGTAATGCACTTCCTTCTCCTCTCCATTACTTACAGTGTATCCCCCCGTTACTCTATGGCTCATCAGTTCTGCTGCAGCTCTGACACAATACACAATGCCGCCTGAGTCCCGTTGATCTAAACCAGGGCTTCTCAAAGTCGGTCCTGGGGCCCCCCCAGGGTGCATATTTTTTTTTCCCCCCCTAGCACTACACAGCGGATTTAAATCATCAAAGCTTGATGTGGAGTTGGTTATTTGAATCAGGTTTAGCGCTAGGGTACAAAGAAAAACAAGACGTGCACCCGGGGGGGCAGGAAAGACTTTGGGAGACCCATATCTAAACAAGCTTAAATCAGCTGTTTACCTGGGCCAGTTCTAATACTTTCACAGCTACCACCAGTCAATACACCTCCCACTGTATAGATCCACAGCGCCTCTTCCCAGCCACACACATCAGCTGATCCAAACCACTTATCTGCAGTAATCTGCACCATCCAAATCAATTGCTCCCCTACCACCTCACTCTAGGAGACAGAGGAGACAGTGCCAGGCAAGCCTCTTACAAAAGCACCCCGGAAAGCAGAAATTCTTGATAAGAGGCAGCTTGTCGTGTCATCCACTTATCTCCATGCAACAAGGCCACAGAGATGCTGTTCTGGATTCATTTCACTATCAAGCCGTACAGTGGGTAGCCATTATAGTGTGTGACTGGTATCAGTGCCTGGAGATGAGTGTCGGCTGCTTACAGGGAGAGAAAGGCAGGGCATAGAGAAGGAAAATCATCCTGTTGCCATTGTGACTGTTTTTTTTCTTCTTCTGTGTGCTGAGATGTGAGTAAAATGCTGGAGAGCGACATCTTTTGTGACATCTTTCTCTCCTCTGCCCTCACTCAGTGCCATTTCACCGCCGAACTGATAAAGGTTATTTTTCTGTCTCAATTGCAGACATTCTTGTGTGGTCGATAAGTAAGGCACACAGTTCAGGTAGGATGTAGTTCCTTTTAACCAACAGACCTGTAACGCCCGGGGTGCAGTGGGTGAGAAGTCAGGCGCAGGAAGCAGAGAGTTCAGGGTAATGCTATACTTTTTAATGCACAAAAACGGTGAACATAAGCCAACCCCACAGAACACAGGGCGCACACCAAAACAAATGCCCCAAACACGGGGGACTTAAACGGTCCAGCAAAACCCACGAAAATGGGAAAAACATAACTCACAGACGTGCACACAAGTACACCAAACAAAGCCCGACTAATCAGCCTAAAACACAAACAGGTGAATCCAATAAACAGAAAGGGGAAAAGGGATCAGTGGCAGCTAGTAGGCCGGTGACGACGACCGCCGAGCGTCACCCGGACTGGAAGGGGAGCCACCTTCGGTAGGAGTCTGGACAAGACCAGAGATGACAAGAGGCACTACATTTTGACCGAATCCAATTCCTCACATTTACTCAATTCTGTTTCTTTTACAAATTAAGTGTAATAATGGTCGGTCTACACATGCACTTGCTTCGTGTCGAGTTCATTGCACATTTTGACACAAACCTTCTCTTAAGGTTAGTTTAGTCATCTCTCCAATAGTGGGTCACAGCAAGTGAGCGTGCATGATAGTCTATGACTAGAGTTACTCAACACCCATTGAGCCGAGAGTGAGTGTGAAGCATTACGCTCTCTCTCGCTCCCTCTCTCCCCTCTCTTCACCCACCTCTCCCGCTTGCTCACACACCCCGTCCACCCATCTCGCTCTCTGTATCTCCCTCCTTGTGTCTCTCTCTCTCTCTGTTTCTCTGTCCCCTCTGTTACTCATTCTGTGTGACAAGTCCTCCACTAGACAGTGGGTGACTGTCAGAATCACTTCAGTCCTGCCAACAACCATCCTCCCGTAGACAAGCACTGGAAGCCCCTTTAAGCGGTTATTTCCTGTTATCCCATAGACGATCGGAGTCCATATGCAGGACTATTTTTAGCCATATTGTGGAGCTATAATTATAATTCAACACTTTCAGCGACGCAAATGCAGCTGCAATCATTACCTTATAAATTCATGGTTTTAGCGCCACTTAATGTAAAATGAGACCAAAGCGTTCATGCCAATCTACTGTATAGCTATTAATGAACGCAGTTCTTTCACAAGAGCCATATCAGCGGCTCATAAAGCCTCACATGAGTGGTTATGTGTGTATTCCTAATGAGCCACAATAATTGAAATTGCATCTGATTGCCCAAATCACTCATTTGTATGACTTATACCCAATGTCATTATTTGGTGTTGCACAAATCCATCTAAAACAGAGCCTGGTAACAACTGATGGCCATAACAGTCTCCATCCTAGTAGAAACAATTATGTTTTTTTTTCTCTCAGAAAACTGGAATCATAATAACTGTCAGGCTCCAGCTATTTAATCTCACTTACTGATGATCAATATGGCCGCCCTCCTTCCCTCCCTGTGTTTTGTTCTGCCAATAGGACTGCTTACGCTTTACAGTATAGAGGAGAGTAGACCTCCGTTGCCCGAGGCAAACATAAACTGGGTTGTCGCATCTGGAGCTTCGACTTAGCATGCTGTTTAGCCTCCCCCACTCCCCTGGCCCAGAAAACAAGCTTGCACGCAGGCTTTTGCAAGCCATGGCTACATTGGCTGCATGGAACCCCCAGCCATGCGGAAGATGGGACAATTCCATGTAACAGGACCTGACATGACTCACGTGGAAACGACAGGACCTAATATGAGGAACCCTGAAAAGCAGGCGTCGAGGTTTCGCACGCACCCATTTCTGTGAGATCAGAGAGGCTTGCTTTGTGCATTTATTTTGTAATAATGTTGCTGCATGTTCTTTCTTTTCTCTTGCTCACTATTTGAATCTGAGTGTAAAGGAAGGGACATGTTTGCGCTGGCGGCTATCGTGAGGCTGTAACTCTCGAGGCCGAGGGCCTTACCCTACATAGTAACCCTTATGGTGAGTAAACAGCATGACTAGGCCGAAGCAGGGGGCTCGCCAAAGTGGCGGAAGCAGCCAGAGAGGAGGTGAAAAGGGGAAGGCCAAATGGAAAGGGACAGATGAGCTGGAGCTAGGGCTTGGGAGCCACGCTTCTTCACTGTGGTCTAAGGACAGGAGACCGACAGGGGACACAGGGTAATGGAAATATGAATGATAGGTGGCCTTCAACCTCAGCGTCATCGTCCTTGATCCAGATGATAGGTAAATGTCTACAGGGAAATGTCAGTGAACAATGTCATTCTGAGCGAGATGGGCGCCGTATGAACACACCGCTGTGCCATGGTCACTAGAGCTCTCTCTCTCTCTCACACACACACACACACACACACACACACACACACACACACACACACACACACACACAGACAGACAGACAGACAGACAGACAGACAGACAGACAGACAGACAGACAGACAGACAGACAGACAGACAGACAGACAGACACACTGCACAATGTGTCATGGTCACCTGAATGTTCCTCACTCACTCACTCGCAGCACCAATTTGTCATGGTCACTAGAGCTCTCTCTCTCTCTCTCTCTCTCTCTCTCTCTCTCTCTCTCTCTCTCTCTCTCTCTCTCTCTCTCTCTCTCTCTCTCTCTCTCTCTCTCTCTCTCAGACGCACAGCCCAGATCCTCTTGGCTCCAATTCTCATCAAGTTCTGTGTAATTTGGTAAATGAAGCTGCAATTATCTCACAGGGTGGTACAGCAATTGCGGAGAGAAGAGAAGATCCACAGGACAGGAAGCTTTACAATCCATTCTGTTCTTTCTGAAATGGAAAGTAGTGAGTTTGTGTATCTATATATGATGCAAATATAGTCTATATGAGTAAGTGTGTCATCAATGTACCGTGTGATGTCCACCAATGCCCCTTATTTTACAGCCAATAGCAGCTCAATCACAGTGCATTATGAGTGGAATGGAATAGTGGTGTGATGGGATGTTTTAGGAAGCGTCGTTATCATGTGGTGATGACGGGGATTACATGGCAGATGTCTTATAATAGGGCTGGTGGACAGACACAACATTCATCTCTGTTTGCCAGTCTGTCAGTCTGTCGGTGGCGACGGGAGGCTCGCGCACTTAACCACATGTTTTAGACACTTGCTGCTCATTTTCCAGGGGGACAGTTGTCCATGGAGATATACTGTACAGAAACATACACAACCCTGTGATCATGTTTTCCATCCCTAAGTGGTGTTTTTCTAGAAGCAGGACTTGTGTTCCTTGTTGAAATGAAGGTGTAACAATGTCCAAGGGCTGCCGTTCCACTGACAGTGAATAATGCGGATGGTTGGTGTATGAATGAAAGAACACGAGTAGCATTGAAAAGTATGCAATCTCAAACATCGACATCCCTGCAGGTTGTCTTGGTCAGCATCGGTCCGAGTCATTTAAGGAGAATGGATACAACACATCATCCTAAAAATCCAGACTGCACGTTTGGAGATCCGGTAACCCCCAGAGCCTCAGTAAAGTGAGAAAAGGATTGTACATTTCCAATTAATATCGCTGTTATGGAAGAAGTATTTGTTTTTGTCCTGGAGCGCTCATTCTTTCCTTTCCCATACAATCCCAATGAGACAAAGTCCTAGACAGAAGGATCAGGGGGCTCGAAGCTCATATCGTATTATGTTTTGTTTATATGTTTCATTATTTTGAACTACGATGGTTGGTTGATTTTTTAAAATTATTATTACACTCGAACGAACCTGTTCGCCAGGAAATTGTTTGTAAATTCTTCCCCCCTCTTTCCCAGAACTCAACAAATGAAATAATGAAAACAAATGATTGGATTTCTTACAGTATGAATTCATTTCATAGCGACTGCATCATCTTAGAGCTAATGTTTACTGATAACATTATCTTCCACCCATAGGAATCAACCGACATGAAATCAACGGCAATGCTTACATTCGTATGCTGGGTATGGTTTGACTTACACAACACTCCCGGATGGTTCCGTTGCACAACTACATAATCGTCCTCTCTACCTAATTCAATGATTCAGTGATTGAACTTAATAAACTTGAGGCCCGATGCCTTGCGTATCCTGTTAATTTGGTAATACAAAAGACTACCTTCAGACGTATCTTGTTCTGTCTGAAAACAATGTAGTTTGAAGGAATTTTGAAAGGAAAGATAAAAACTTTTTGACACTGACTTTGGTAAGTTTTTACTTTCACATAAAACAATAGGATTTGTAGCACTCATAGATGCTGTGGCAACATTTGCTGTGTAAAGATCTTTTGTTGTGTTTGTGGCTCTCAGGGGGCCTGCCTCCCTCTATTGTACTTGTACATTGGCTTGTTGGGGGATCATTGCGTGTTTATGGATACAAAAGAAGCCATGTCATCAATCTTTTATGATGTGGGAATAACTACAGTACAGTTGTGTCAGTTAGAGAAGAGATGTAAATAGTCTGTGGAAGAATGGGAGTGTAGATGTGAACAGATAGAGGCAGAGGGCCGACAACGCAGAACAACAGAGTGACAGTGACAGAAAGACAGTTAGTGATGAAGGAGAAGGAGTTTAATGTTAGTCTTTGGGAATGGATCACAGTTGCTTTTTCCTTGATGACATGGTTAAATAGTTTAATATATGCACTGTTTCTAACCAAGGGAGCTGGCTGCATGAGAAAATCACAATATGCAATATTCCTTACAAAGAACAAAGACAGAATGTGAAGAAAGTCTAACAAACACTACTAAGAGTGATGATTGCTTTATATTTTGGTTGTTTCATATGATAATGTCCATTCTTTCGCGTTTCATTAAAACAAGCTTCTATTTTGCTCAAAGGATGCCTTGAGTTGTGTGTTGACTGAACTGAATGTCAGGGAGGAGGGATGGAAGAGAGGGAAGAACAAAAGGAGGATGAAAACAAGAGGAAGTTAATGATGTTCTCCAGCTCTGCTCATTTAGCTTGTTCTCCTGGGTTGCTTTGACTGAAAATGACCTTTTAAACTGGTGGCAAATAAGATGACCTCCACCCCTGACGTAATTGTAATAATTGTTAACATAATGATGCATTTATGTTTAATGCGTACCTCCTGGTAATTACTGGTAAAGTACCTTAAGGCTTCAAACTCAGGCCTCCATATTCCTCCCCTTGATTATTTCATGAATATTATTCCTTTCTTATTATTCCTGGGTCTCCCTTCACAGCTTCAAAGACTTACCGTTTTGTCTCTTTTAACAAGTTCTCTCACAGGTGCACTGTATAATTAATGCACAACACATTCATGTTTTTTTGGTCTCGCTAAACTTAAAGGGATACACCCGGATTTTGGCAATGCTAGTAGATAGCCATGATAGACCTCCAGTCATTGCGTTAACGCTAGCTAGCATTTGCTAGCAAAACTACCTCTAACCTCCTTCATGCTGGACACAGACACACAGAAATGTTCATCATCTGACTCGGGGGAAGTAGATACATCATTGCCAAAATCCCAAAGTACCCCTTTGAAAATGGGACCTGTGATGTTTTCTGATCACTGGATTTATGCTTTCTCTAAACTAAAGGCTTTTTTGAAAACCTAAATATTTCTTTAATATGGCCCTGTATGAGGTGAAAATGAAATAATTGTCATGCTCCAGCAGGTGAGAGAGAGAGAGAGAGAGAGGGGGGGGGAGAGGGGGGAGAGAGAGAGAGAGAGAGAGAGAGGGGAGAGAGAGAGAGAGGTGAACCATGAACAGAAATGGATGATCCTATTGGATTTGCTACAGTTCTGTTTTTGGAGTAATGAGTGTGGAATAGCCGGCATTGCTTAGTGGAGGTCCGATCTGGAGAATAGTGGACTAATTCTCTCTGCATATTACAGAGGGGGTCAGCATCATGATTCTGCAAGGAAATGCTTTCGTGATGAAAATAGCCTAATTAAACAGAGTTATGGCCGATTTGTTTTGTAGATCCCGACATCCTGATTTGCTTATGCCTCGCAGCGCCCACGGAAACAATAAAGGGAAGGAACAGTATGTTAGACATTATCATGCTTATTGATGATTCATCGATCACGCACCCAGGCCAGACAAATCAAGCCAGACGTTCTTCCGGTAGGGAATTGTGGGGATCAAAGCTAAATCAGGAGAGTCCCTTGGCAAAAGAGATATACAGTATGTGTGTGTGTGCGCGTGCGTGCATACGTGTGGGTGCGTGCGTGTGTGTGTGCGCGTATGTGTGTGTGTGTGTGTGTGTGTGTACTGTATGCATGTGCTTTCTTTACTTCAGTGTAAATAACGTGTGATGTCACTTTTAGTCTGTGAGATATATAATACACTTTTCATCGAGCTACGCTCTCAGATAACCATGGAAAATCGATGTCCAAGGGCAGACATTGAAATACACACATCAGCATTAGACTACATTAGACTACTGTATAGGCAGACAAGATGACAGATACATTTGTGCTGTGCTGGAGCATATTGCACATGATATATTTTCAAACTGTATTGATTTGTAATGGACTCTGTTCTCTGGCTGTATGACGTATTGACGTGCCAGTGACTGCTGCTGCCGTAGCGCCTACAGAAGAACAATGGACAAGATCTGGAGGAGAAGGGACTCGTTCTGGAAAAGCTCCTCTTTAAACTGAATTAGGAAGAGACCGTTTGTGTTCTCGTTTCAGAACAGTGGACTAAGCGAAGAAGCTTGCATTCACTTGAAGAGGTTTGAAACAACTGAATAGAGGCTCCAAAGACCCCGTTGATAGTCTTCCAAGCAACGAGAGCCATACAGACGAGAGCCATAAATCCTGTTTCCTGTGTATTGTGCAGCTTTAAGCAGACCGTAAGAGCGAGTACTACAGTGTATCCTATAGTGACCTTCTCGCCCAGCCAGCCGATCAATAGTGTGTCAGTCTTAATCTTCATTATACATATGTGACCTTTTTGCAAACTTCACTGCCCTTCGTCCCAGGTGATTAATACCACCGGGGTAATTGGCTGTTAATTGGATGAGAGGATATTGACTGAAGTGATGAGGATGGAGGGAGAGAGGGAACCGAGGGAGGATGGAGAGGCCTTACTCGTATTGATAAACGGGTGGCTTAGAGTAGAGCAACAATAGCAAGCTGACTGTATTAATTTATCATCCTTACTGGTGGTCATTTGTGAGGGAGACAGGCCTCCTACCTCCCATTCAGACGTATTTCCACTATGGATGTGTTTGAATTGCTTTTCCTCTTTTTGAGAGAGACAGGTGATGAGCCTTGCTTGGGTTAATGTAGTTTGTTTTTTTAAAGTTGGATGACAAAACAAAGCATATGTTGGATAAGCAGTAGTTATAGCAGCAGTTAGTTAGCTAAGCTGCTAGTTGACTTAGACTGCACATCCTCCTCAGATAGCATAGCAACACACTCCTCTATCCACAGTCAGACAATTTCAACGTACCAGTTGTCTGGAGGGTTGAAGACAAATTATCCCAAAGAAATATTTTCCAATCGTGGGTCTGCCTCCGGTGGCCTTTCCTCACCTGAAAAAAATCCCTTCCTCTGTGCACCTTTCTAATAAAAGTCTCCCCTCACATACCTCTTGTTCATGGCTTGCTTGCACACATATGGCCCACGTGTATGACTTTTATTTAGACATAGGTAAGGTGAAGCAGAGCGGAAGTGATGTCATGGTGAGGAAAGGCAAAAGGCGACCCGCATCAGACCCACGTTTGGGCAGTCAGTATAATAACACTGTATTCTGGGTAGTTTGTCCAAATATTCCTTGTTGCATAAGGAACAACCCCCCCCCCCCAGACAACTGGCAGAGTACGTTGAAACAGAATTTGAGCTGGTGTGGCTAGCTAATTAGCTAGGTAGTTAACAACGAGCCAAAAACAAAGCATGAATCCCACTATTCCCTTCTATTACAAAATGATGTGGCTTGTAAAAAAACGTTGTTAAGATGAAGTCTAGTTAGCGAGCCTGCTGGTTGACATATCAGCAGTTATTAGCATACATTTGTCTGTTTGATTCCTTTACTTACATAATAATTCAACTCTAAAAACCTATTATCTTTGTAGAGAGCCAATGTGTATCAAGAGGGTAATAAAAGTTCCACTGAATAACTATTCTACGGCCACGCTATTGCCTTTGTGATGAATTTGAAATCTAAAATGGTATTTTCCGGCTCTGTCCAGAATAAAACGTCACTAATACGTTCTGCTCTGGTTGCTCCTGTTTCCTGCTGACTGAGAAGGAAAGTTGCATTAGACTGAAAATCGATGCGTCGTCCACAATGATATGCTTTTAAAGCAGCGTAGCAGGGAATTCATCTGCAGTCCCAGTTCAGTTAGAGCGATCAGGCACACATATCATATTTCATATTTCTGCCCAACGGTGGACTGAGGAGGATTGAATCGAAGGGGTACGGAGGGAGAAGGCAGAGTGAGTCAATTTAAAGATTGACAGACATGAAATCTGTTGATGGCAGCTATTCAGAAACACAGTTTGAACGGAGATACGGTATATTACCAAAACAACCTGCAGTTCTTTCTTCGTTGCTTGTGGTGTTTCCATTTGTTTGCATCCTCTCTCTCTATTTCACACCTTTACAACAGAACAGCAGCCCATAACCCTGACGCCTGTCTTCTCTCAACTCAAAACACCAATCAGTAGCACATTGGCACTCTCTTAATAACTGTGAAGAAAACATTTGTTTGTTCTACTCATCAATACGATGTACCCATGACAGGGGCACAGGCTTCAGTCTGAGGAAGAAAAGACTACATGGGAACAGAGAGGTTGAGCAGGAAACCTGGGCTGGAGATCTATCCATTCCGCTGGTTTTGTCTTCAATCGATTGCTCGTTGATTGATGAGGGGAAAAATGCATTTGGGAAAAATCCCTGAAAAATAAATAGGAGAGCGTTTTGAGGGTCTCGCATGACCAGTACCAGTACCAGTAAGATTACCAGGGCGTATTGAACCACAAGGACAGGAGGGGGTGTAGAGAAGGGGTGAGAGGTATAGAGAGGGCGGGCGACGAGTTGAAGACATTGATGACCTCACGTCTGATGAGTTTATCAGCAGAGATTTTACTGCATGTTCTGCTGCTACTCCCTAATAACCACCCAGGCAGGGAAGCCCTGTTTGCTGTCGCACTTCCCCTTTAGAGATGAGTGGTGGCCAGTGAGGAGAGCTGCGTAGTCTACTGCACCACACTGGGGACTCCCCGCTGATGCACCGGAAGATAAAGACAACACACACAGAAAAGGACTGTACACCGACAAGGCAACGACACAGCCCAATTCTCACATTTTAATGAATCCCTTCCTCTTTTTCATCCTTCATGCAGACTGTAAATGCTGCCCAGTGTTTCCCCCCACACCGCTTTTATGTTCAAAAGGGGCTTTAATCCTTATGAGGAAATGGGGCTCTGGTTTCTTTATGTAGCCATGAATTCAGAACTAGCCAGGTTTTACTTGGTCATTTCACTCTCTCATTTAGGATGTAACATATTTATGCAGTCTCTATGCAGTATCTGAAAACATTAATTCCCATAACCTCCTGGAAGGATGTTTTTCTTGTAGTGTGTGTGTGTGTGTGTGTGTGTGTGTGTGTGTGTGTGTGTGTGTTCATTTAGAGTTGAAGTCGAAAATGTACATTCACCTTAGCCAAATACATTTAAACTCAGTTTTTCACAATTCCTGACATTTAATCCTAGTAAAAATGCCTTGTTTTAGGTCAGTTAGGATCACCACTTTATTTTAAGAATGTGAAATGTCAGAATAATAGTAGAATAATTATTTATTTAGTCTTTTATATATTTCATCACATTCCCAGGGAGTCAGAAGTTTACATACACTCAATGAGTATTTGGTAGCATTGCCATTAAATTGTTTAACTTGGGTCAAATGTTTCGGGGAGCCTTACACAAGCTTCCCACAATAAATTGGGTGAATTTTGCCCCATTCCTCCTGACAGAGCTGGTGGAACTGAGTCAGGTTTGTAGGCCTCCTTACTTGCACACGCTTTTTCAGTTCTGCCCACACATTTTCTATAGGATTGAGGTCGGGGCTTTGTGATGACCACTCCAGTAACTTGACTTTGTTGTCCTTAAGCCATTTTGCCACAACTTTGCTTGCAAGTATGCTTGGGGTCATTGTCCATTTGGAAGACCCATTTGACTTGTTTACGTGCAGCTGTGCGTTTTGTTGCCAACCTTACTTTGCTACCTGACAACTTTCCGGTTTTGACTTTTTAATTACGTTTATATTTTTAGTTTTTCCCCTCACTTAACTTTTTTTCATTCAACTTTTTCACTCCGGACGCTTTAGCTGGACATGGTTCGTCAGGACGTCCAACAGCCGAAGCGAAGTAGTAGCATTAACATGATGCCTTCTAAATATAGTCAATGAACTCCTAATATACAGGAGAATGATCGCCTTATGGCGAGGATTGCTGTGCTGCAAGCCCAGCTTCAGACGCAATCGTTGGGCAAGGGTTATTTCAGTGTAGGAAAGGATGAAACAGCGTCTGTGCCACCAGTAAGTACAGATAGTAGTTTAAATCCCGCCGCAGCCGGACAACATTCTCATGGTTTCTGGAGGGAAATGCTGTAGGAACACTCAACCGGTGCCGCTCATTCAGCCGTCAGAAACTTTCAACCGGTTTTCCCCATTAAGCAGCGAGTCAGAGGCCGAGCCTTCTCTGGTCTCTACTCCTCCTGTTATGGGGTCCGAGATGCCGAAGCCTCCCACCATTATACCTGACAAATTGAAAACCCTAGTCATTGGCGACTCCATTACCCTCAGTTATTCGACTTAAAACGAATCATCCAGCGATCATACACTGTTTACCAGGGGGCAGGGCTACCGAGGTTAAGGCTAATATGAAGATGGTGCTGGCTACAGCTATAACTGGCGAGTGTAGAGATTATAGAGATATTGTTATCCACGTCGGCACCAACGATGTTAGGATGAAACAGTCAGAGGTCACCAAACATAGCTTCAGCGTGTAAATCAGCTAGAAAGATGTGTCGGCATCGAGTATTTGTCGAGTAATTGGCCCTCTCCCAGTTAGGGGGACTGATGAGCTCTACAGCAGAGTCTCACAACTCAATCGCCGGTTGAGATAGAATTCAATCGCCCCAAAAAGATAGAATTTGAAGATAATTGGCCCTCTTTCTAGGACTCACCCTCAAACAGGACCAAGCCTGGCCTGTTGAGGAGTGATGGACTCCATCCTAGCTGGAGGGGTGCTCTCATCTTATCTACGAACATAGACAGGGCTCTAACTCGCCTAGCTCCACAATGAAATAGGGTGAAGGCCAGGCAGCAGGCTGTTAGCCAGCCTGCCAGCGTAGTGGAGTCTGCCACAAGCACAGTCAGTGTAGTCAGCTCAGCTATCCCCATTGAGACCATGTCTGTGCCTCGACCTAGGTTGGGCAAAACTAAACATGGCGGTGTTCGCCTTAGCAATCTCACTAGAATTAAGACCTCCTCCATTCCTGCCAATATTGAAAGAGATCGTGATACCTCACATCTCAAAATAGGGCTACTTAATGTTAGATCCCTCACTTCCAAGGCAGTTATAGTCAATTAACTAATCACTGATCATAATCTTGATGTGATTGGCCTGACTGAAACATGGCTTAAACCGGATTAATTTACTTCTTATGGCTGCAATCCCGTTAACGGGAGCGATTTGACAACAGCCAGTCAAAGTGTAGGGCGCCATTTTCAAAACATCAAAAATCTCATAATTAACATTCCCCAAACATACATTTGTCTCATACCATTTTAAAGCTATTCTCGTTGTTAATCCCACCAAAGTGTCCGATTTCAAATATGCTTTTGAGCAAAAGCACTACAAACGATTATGTTAAGTCTCCACAAAACCACAATAAGCACAGCCATTTTCCAGTGAAATATAGCATTCACAAAAAGCAGAAATAGAGATAAAATCAATCACTATCCTTGAATTATCTTCATCAGATGACACTCATAGGACTTCATGTTACACAATAGATGCATGTTTTGTTTGATAAAGTTCATATTTATAGAAAAAAATCTGAGTTTACATTGGTTTATTAGAGTCACTTGTTCCAAAAACAAAAACATCAAGTGATCAAGTTTCAACAGAAATACTCATCATAAATGTAGATGATAATAAAAGTTATACACATGGAATTATAGATATACCTCTCCTTAATGTAACTGTGTAGCTGTGTCAGATTTCACCAAAATGTTTACGGAAAAAGCAATGCATGCAATAATCTGAGATGGAGCTCAGAACAGAAGCCAAATTAGCCGCCATGTTGGAGTCAACAGAAACCAGAAAATACATGATAAATGTTTCCTTACCTTTGATGAACTTCATCAGAATGCAGTCCTAGGAATCCCAGGTCCACAATAAATGCTTGATTTGTTCGAAAATGTCGTTATTTATGTCCAATTAGCTACTTTGGTTAGGGCGTTTGGAAAACAATTCCAATGTCACAAAGCGCGTCCACTATAACGTGATGAAATGTCCAAAAGCTCCGTAACAGTCAGTAGAAACGTGTCAAACGATGTACTGAATCAATCTTTAGAATGTTGTTTACATATATCTTGAATAACGTTCCAACTGGAGAATTAGAATGACTTCAGATGACCGGTGGAACGCAGGTCCTTCCGTGGGGAACGCGCATAGTGAAAGCATGGTCAACTCGTGGCAGTGGTGACTATTTCCTGTCTCATTCGACCCCCCTTCACATTAGTCATCAGACAAAGTTCTATTGACTGTTGACATCTAGTGGAAGACGTAGTAAGTGACAACTCATCCATATCTCGCTGTAATTTCAATGAGAGCTTGGTTGAAAATCTGCAACCCCCAGAAAAAATACAAACAGGAAGTGGAATTTCTCAGGTTTTTGCCTGCAATATGAGTTCTGTTATACTCACAGACATAATTCAAACAGTTTTAGAAACTTCAGAGTGTTTTCTATCCAATACTAATAATACTATGCATATATTAGCAACTGAGGCTGAGGAGCTGGCCGTTTACAATGGGCACCTTTTCATCCAAGCTACTCAATACTGCCCCTGCAGCCATAAAAAGTTAAATGAGGCCTCACCTCCTGGTTACACTAGTGACCATATCCCCCACGCATCCCGCAAAGGAGAAGGTGTTGCTAACATTTACGATAGCAAATTTCAATTTACAAAAAAAACTACGCTTTTATCTTTTGAGCTTCTAGTCATGAAATCTGTGCAGCTCACTCAATCACTTTTTATAGTTTACAGGCCTCCTGGGCCATATACAGCGTTCCTCACTGAGTTCCCATCGTACCTTGTAGTCATAGCAGATAATATTCAAATTTTTGGTGACTTTTATATTCACATGGAAAAGTCCACAGACCCACTCCAAAAGGCTTTTGGAGCCATCATCGACTCAGTGGGTTTTGTCCAACATGTCTCCGGACCTATTCACCTCCACAGTCATACTCTGGACCTAGCTTTGTCCCATGGAATAAATGTTGTGGATCTTAATGTTTTTCCTCATAATCCTGGACTATCGGACCACCATTTTATTAAGTTTGCTATTGCAACAAATAATCTGCTCAGACCCCAACCAAGGAGCATCAAAAGCCATGCTAGAAAATCTCAGACAACCCAAAGATTCCTTGATGCCCTTCCAGACTCCCTCTGCCTACCCAAGAATGTCAGAGGACAACAATCAGTTAATCACCTAACTGAGGAACTCAATTTAACCTTGCACAATACCCTAGATGCAGTTGCACCCCTAAAAACTAAATACATTTGTCATAATAAACTAGCTTCCCGGATATATAGAAAATACCCGAACTCTGAAGCAAGGTTCCAGAAAATTGGAATGGAAATGGCGCCACACCAAACTGTCTTCCAATGAGCTTGGAAAGACAGTACCGTGCAGTATCAAAGAGCCCTCACTGCTGCTCGATCATCCTATTTTTCCAACTTAATTTAGGAAAATAAGAACAATCCCCAAGAGAGGATGGCTTTCACTTCAGCAGTAATAAATTCATGAATTTCTTTGAGGAAAAGATCATGATCATTAGAAAGCAAATTACAGACTCTTTAAATCTGCGTATTCCTCCAAAGCTCAGTTGTCCTGAGTCTGCACAACTATGCCAGGACCTAAGATCAAGGGAGACACTCAAGTGTTTTAATACCAAATCTCTTGAAACAATGATGAAAATAATCTTGGCCTCTAAACCTTCAAGCTGCATGCTGGATCCTATTCCAACTAAACTACTGAAAGAGCTACTTCCTGTGCTTGGTCTTCCTATGTTGAACATAATAAATGTCTCTCTATCCACCAGGTGTGTACCAAACACACTAAAGGTGGCAGTAATAATGCCTCTCTTGAAAAAGCCAAACCTTGACCGAGAAAATATAAAAAACTATCGGCCTATATCAAATCTCCCTTTCCTCTCAAATAGTTTTGAAAAAGCTGTTGCGCAGCAACTCACTGCCTTCCTGAAGGCAAACAATGTATACGAAATGCTTCAGTCTGGTTTTAGACCCCATCATAGCACTAAGACTGCACTTGTGAATGTGGTAAATGACCTTTTAATGGCGTCAGACTGAGGCTCTGCATCTGTCCTCGTGCTCCTAGACCTTTGTGCTGCTTTTGATACCATCGATCACCACATTCTTTTGGAGAGATTGGTTCTGACCTGGTTTAGATCGTATTTGTCGGAAAGATATCAGTTTGTCTCTGTGAATGGTTTGTCCTCTGACAAATCAACTGTAAATTTGTGTTCCTCAAGGTTCCATTATAGGACCACTATTGTTTTCACTATATATTTTACCTCTTGGGGATGTCATTTGTTAACATAATGTTAACTTTCACTGCTATGCAGGTGACACACAGCTGTACATTTCAATGAAACATGGTGAAGCCCCAAAATTGCCCTTGCTGGAAGCATGTGTTTCAGACATAAGGAAGTGAATGGCTGCAAACCTTCTACTTTTAAACTCGGACAAAACAGAGATGCTTGTTCTAGGTCGCAAAAAACAAAGAGATCTTCTGTTGAATCTGACAATTAATCTTGATGGTTGTACAGTCCTCTCACATAAAACTGTGAAGGACCTCGACGTTACTCTGGACCCTGATCTCTCTTTTGACGAACATATCAAGACTGTTTCAAGGACAGCTTTTTCCCATGTACATAACATTGCAGAAATCAGACATTTTCTGTCCAAAAAAGGTGCAGAAAAATTAATCCATGCTATTGTGTCACGACTCCCACCGAAAGTGGCTCCCCTGCCTGTTCGGGGCGGCGCTCGGCGGTCATCAGTCGTCAGTCTACTATTCTCAAGAAACCCTTTTCCCTTTCTGTTTGTTTGGTCTTTTTGGTTGCACCTGTCTCTTATTTTGTTTTTTGAATCAGTCTATTTAAGCCTGTTAGGCCCGCCTGTTTTTGTGCGGGCTAGTTTTCTGTTTGTCAGGTTGTGCGTGTTGTGTACCTTGTCCGTTTGGTCCCTGTGTTGGGTTGAACAATTTTGTGACTAATTTCGCCTGTTGTTTTGGGCGTTAGCTTTGGAGACCTAATAAAGTCCAGTTTCCCCAGGATCCTCTGCTCTCTGCGTTTGACTCCACACCCACCAATCCAGGCGTTGTGACATTTTGTTACTTCTAGGTTAGACTACTGCAGTGCTCTACTTTCCGGCTACCCGGATAAAGCACTAAATAAACTTCAGTTAGTGCCAAATACGGCTGCTAGAATCCTGACTAGAACCAAACAATTTGATCATGTTACTCCAGTGCTAGCCTACAAAGCATTACATGGGCTTGCTCCTACCTATCTTTCCGATTTGGTCCTGCTGTACATAACTACATGTACGCTACGGTCACAAGATGCAGGCCTCCTAATTGTCCCTAGAATTTCTAAGCAAACTGCTGGAATCTCCTACAGTGCTCCATTTTTATGGAATGGTCTGCCTACCCATGTGAGAGACGCAGACTCTGTCTCAACCTTTAAGTCTTTATTGAAGACTCATCTCTTCAGTAGGTCCTATGATGGAGTGTAGTCTGGCCCAGGAGTGTAAAGGTGAACGGAAAGGCTCTGGAGCAACGAACAGCCCTTACTGTCTCTGCCTGGCCGGTTCCCCTCTATCCACTGGGATTCTCTGCCTCTAACCCTATTACAAGGGCTGAGTCACTGGATTACTGGTGCTCTTACATGCGGTCCCAAGGAGGGGTGCGTCACTTGAGTGGGTTGAGTCACTGACGTGGTCTTCCTGCCTGGGTTGGTGCCCCCCCTTGGGTTGTGCCGTGGCGGAGATATTTGTGGGCTATACTCGGCCTTCTCTCAGGATGGTAAGTTGGTGGTTGAAGGTATCCCTCTAGTGGTGTGGGGGCTGTGCTTTGGCAAAGTGGGTGGGGTTATATCCTGCCTGTTTGGCCCTGTCCGGGAGTATCATCGGATGGGGCCACAGTGTCTCCTGACCCCTCCTGTCTCAGCCTCCAGTATTTATGCTGCAGTAGTTTACTTGTCGGGGGGCTAGGGTCAGTCTGTTATATCTGGAGTATTTCTCCTGTCTTATCAATATCAAATCAAATCAAATTTTATTTGTCACATGGTTAGCAGATGTTAATACGAGTGTAGCGAAATGCTTGTGCTTCTAGTTCTGACAATGCAGTAATAACCAACGAGTAATCTAACCGAACAATTTCACAACACCTACCTTATACACACAAGTGTAAAGGGATGAAGAATGTGTACATAAAGACATATGAATGAGTGATGGTAAAGAACGGCATAGGCAAGATGCAGTAGATGGTATCGAGTACAGTATACAGTATATATATATGAGATGAGTAATGTAGAGTATGTAAACATATAAAAGTGTCATTGTTTAAAGTGGCTAGTGATACATTTTTTACATACATTTTTCCATTATTAAAGTGGCTGGAGTTGAGTCAGTATGTTGGCAGCAGCCACTCAATGTTAGTGGTGGCTGTTTAACAGTCTGATGGCCTTGAGATAGAAGCTGTTTTTCAGTCTCTCGGTCCCTGCTTTGATGCACCTGTACTGACCTCGCCTTCTGGATAATAGAGGCAGTGACTCGGGTGGTTGTAGTCCTTGATGATCTGTGTGACCTTCCTGTGACACCGGGTGGTGTGGGTGTCCTGGAGGGCAGGTAGTATGCCCCTGGTGATGCGTTGATCTGGTGTCCTGTGTGAATTTAAGTATGCTCTCTCTAATTCTCACTTTCTTTCTTTCCCTCTCTCGCGGAGGACCTGAGCCCGAGGACCATCCCTCAGCACTACCTGGCATGATGACTCCTTGTTGTCTCCAGTCCACCTGGCCGTGCTGCTGCTCCAGTTTCAACTGTTCTGCCTGCGGCTATGGAACCCTGACCTGTTCACTGTGATTACTATTATTTGACCATGCTGGTCATTTATGAACATTTGAACATTTTGGCCATGATCTGTTATAATCTCCACCCGGCACAGCCAGAAGAGGACTGGCCACCCCTCATAGCCTGGTTCATCTCTAGGTTTCTTCTTAGCTTATTAGCTTTCTAGCCACCGTGCTTCTACACCTGCATTGCTTGCTCTTTGGGGTTTTAGGCTGGGTTTCTGTACAGCACTTTGATCAGCTGATGAAAGGGCTACAAACATACATTTAATTTGCGACCAAGCTTTAACTACCTGACTGATGTCTTGAGATGTTGCTCAATATATCCACATAATTCTCCTGCCTCACAATACCATCTATTTTGTGAAGTGCAACAGTCCCACCTGCAGCAAAGCACCCCTACAACATGATGCTGCCATCCCCGTGCTTCACGGTTGGGATGGTGTTCTTTGGCTTGCAAACCTCCCCCTTTTTCCTCCAAACATAATGATGGTCATTATGGCAAAACAGTTCTATTTTTGTTTCATCAGACCAGAGGACATTTACCCAAATAGAACAATATTTGTTACCATGTGCAGTTGCAAACCATAGTCTGGCCTTTTTTATGGCGGTTTTGGATGAAAGCTTCTTCCTTGTCATTCAGGTTATGTCGATATAGGACTCATTTTACTCTGGAAAAAGATACATTTGTGCCTGTTTCCTCCAGCATCTTCACAAGGTTGTTCTGGGATTCATTTGCACTTTTCGCACCAAACTACGTTCATCTCTTAATCTCCTTCCTGAGCGGTATGACGGCTGCATGGTCCCATGGTGTTTATACTCGCGTACTATTGTTTGTACAGATGAACGTGGTACATTCAGGCTTTTGGAAATTGCTCCCAAGGATGAACAATTTTTTCTGAGGTCTTGGCTGATTTCTTTTGATTTTAGGTAGGCCTTGAAATACATCCACAGGTACACCTCCAATTGACTCAAAAGATGTCATTTAGCCTATCAGAAACTTCTAAAGCCATGACATAATTTTATGGAATTTTCCAAGCTGTTTAAAGTCACAGTCAACTTAGTGTATATAAACTTCTGACCCACTGGAATTGTGATACAGTGAATTCTAAGTGAAATAATCTGTCTGTAAACAATTGTTGGAAAAATTACTTGTGTCATGCACGAAGTATATTTCCTAACTGACTTGCCAAAACTATAGTATCTTAACAAGGAATTTGTGGAGTGGTTGAAAAACAAGTTTTAATGACTCCAACCTAAGTGTATATAAACTTCCGACTTCAACTGTACATGCAGACTCAAACCCCAGCTCTTCCAACAGGAACATAGCAATTCACATGTGATTCTACTGACATGGAATTCTCACTAGTGCATGAGGCAGGCTCTTGGAAGGAATTGATGCGTAGCACAAAACCATGAGGTTATCACCTGTCTCACAAATCAATCCTTGTTTTCCAATGGATTGGTTTTATTGGGAAAGTTATCCAGCAAAAGGCCCCCAGTGGTATTCTAATTTTGAGAGATGAGAGGAAGGAAACTCACAGTGACTTTCACCGTGTTCCCCAGCTGTGATAGCACCACCCACACACCTGGTTTCTACCTCACGCTGCTCACTGAGTGCCTTGTCCTGGCTGGGGGGATTGTGTTTGCTCTGCCACCTATACTTGGCCCAGTGCCATTAACAGCCACGTGTGTGAGGTGTGTTAGGCGAGTGTGAAGTGAGCCATTTAAGGGGAAAGGAGAGTGATTATTTCAGGACTTGGATAGAATCCCTTCTGTTGGATGGAAACAACTCTTCCACTGTGTTTGTTGTAGATAACCAATTCTCACTGTTCGAGATGACCCATCCACTGTCGGAACGATCCACCTAATAATGAGATATGCTAGACACTGCTGGTAGCCAACTGTCTAGCTGTGTGGTTTGCAATTTGAGGCATCTTTAATGTACAGAGATCATTCATTTTCCACCTCTGCGTTACCTCTCTCGGTCTCTGCTCAGTTTAGTGTGAAAGGTCCTTGGGTACTGTGTTAGGGGAAACAGCCTTAGTAGGTATGACTGCCGGTGGATGTAAACAAAGAAAGCAATCAAGTCCAAATTGCCGGGCGCTCTCTAAACTCCACACAGCATACCAGAACTCTATAATCAGATAATGCAATGTAGCGCCACAGGTTCAGAGTTAACCTTCCTGCAGGGAGGAAATAGCCATTTTTGGGAATGTGAACAGAATGAATGGCGAAGTCTCCTTTCCTTTCTTTCCCCTGTGAGCTGAAGAGAGAGGAGGACAGAGGATTGAATTACGCAGGCAGCAATTTGGTCCAAGGAAACAGGGAGTTAATGAAAGAAAATAAACTGCATTATTCTGCTACCTGCTGTGAAGGAGGGAAGGTGAGGGGGTGACACAAGGGAGAGTGAGGGGATGCAATACAAAATATGAATAACACATCACTGTCTAACTGGCTGGGTTCCTCCCACCCTTCGGGAGATGGGGTGTTATTTAGCCAAGTTCATGGACAGTAGATGTTTACTAAACAGGTCTCAATTTGTCCTTGGAGAAGGAAGGATGTAATGACAGGGGATGAAGGATTATAATGATATTGCTGCTGATTATGGCAGTTGTGGTAATGAACGTGATGATGAAGATAATGACCATGATCAAGATGCTCCCATAGAGACTCCATAGCTATTTACACCGTCATTAAGATCAGAGCAATAGGTTATACAAGTTGGACGATATTGTACAACAATGACCCTGGATTAAGGCCGGATAATCTAACCCATCACCATATTTGTCTCATCTTGGCCATTTACTACAGAGCCAATGGGCTTCTACTGTTTCTGCCAAAGAAGAGTAAGGAAAGTTCCGAGGATAATGGAGAACATTGCCTTATCTTAAACATTGCTTCTCTCTTAACCTAACCTCCTTCCCCTAGTGATAAGCAATCCTGCCCTCATGACAGTCCTACTAAACTCATTCCACCCTATAGGGCTTTGATAACTGTTTCTTGAAGCTAGCTTAACTTGCCATTTGCCAGGGTGGTAAAACGTTGAAAAAATAAACACAAAAATATGATTCAGCTTCAAAATCACTGTGAAAGCTGCTGGCAGGAAGTGTAAGGGGGGAATATAATTGCTGCCGTACCATGCTGAAAAGGCTATTCAAATGCCATTCTGTGCAACACTGATTGGCTTCCCTCCCCCTCCCTTCCTTTGCCCCCTCTCAATGCATTCCCTGTCATTCAAAACACGAGGAGGCCTTTTCAGATGCTTGGAATAGTTTGCATGGCAGAATAACAAGCTAATTAGAGCTTGTGTGGTGATGGATGACTCCGAAGGGGTGCTAGTATGGGCACTGGGGCAGAATAGCACCCTGGTAGCCACAGCCATCTGCCATGCCTTGACGGCTTAATTGGCAGCCCGATGGGTGGATACTTGGACCCCTGCCTAATTGCTTTGTTGACCCCCTGTATGCGGACTAATGCTGTTTTGGTCCTTATTTGTGTCCTCTTCACCTCTTCACTCGGCCCTCTCAGGCACTTTATTATGTTTTTCAGGATCTGATGTGATTGTTGGGGTCAATAGGGGTCAATAAGTCGCCTAAAGTGGCCATCTTGTCACACAAGGAATGAATGATGAGGAGAGTTGAAAGTGGTGACTTCAAATGGTACCACTTAGCAAGAATCTGGTTCTTCTCATGTCGAACAACACTATCCATAGAAACTATGACTTACCTTATAGGACATGAAAGTAAGAACATTTCAAACAAAATGGTCAAACACAACATTGGTGGCAACATCTCCCTCTGTACTTACCCATATGTCACTTCTTATGATTGATTTATGCAACTAGATGTTCCATACTTGAGGTTCCCTGGAAGTTCCTGGTTTTTCATAGATACTATAGATCTAATTTTGCTGACCCATGTGTCTCCTTTCTCTTCTCTCGTACTTCTTCAGACTCCTAAAAGCTATTTGTCTGGCCCGTCCTCCCTCACCCACTTAGAGTAGCCTATTCAGGCCTGCTTGGCGAGATGCTGATGAGGCAAATATATTATTAAAAAGGCATTAGACATTACTGCTAGAGATATAACATATGATCTTTCCCATGCAGCAGTACTGTATGTTCTGACTGAGAGATGAGGTTAGCGCAGTTTGCTCCATCTCTTCTCTCTTGTCTATGGCCTACAGCTCTTGACTGGGACAGTTTGAATGGAATTGAATCACAGAAGTTTGACATGTCTCTGACCCAAGCCATGTACATTTTCCTTGTCCATTTTCTTCTTACAAATACAATTTTCATGCTGCTGTGGTTGTCTGGAGTGGAGTTGACGCAGACCGGTGCAATGTGCAACTGGCCTGTAAGATGGGAAGTGGATTTTACAGTCTTACATTTTTACTTTCTGATTCTATTACAGCCCAACTGGTCCTTTATTCATGTGGACATTCGGGCTGGTAATGCTAGCAACTGCCCAAGCTCAAATATCATTGGATGTGGAAACATTCCTGCGTTTCTTCCCCCTTCCTCATCTTTAATAAAACATCCCCTGAAAAGAAACAGATGTCAAATATTGGGTTCAGCTGAAGATTGTATAACTCATAACAAATTACAATGGATCACCGTGCGGTTGTTTTCAAAAGCCTGCAGATCAATGGCTCTGTAACAATAGCCGCCGCTAATTCCGAACATCACTTCCTGATTGCATCACCGCTCCTTCAGATTTATTACATAAACAATAGGGTCGCCACATGCACGTGACATTGAAATATCCAGTCACCCCCTCAAATTCCCTTACCACAAATGATTCTCCAGTCGGTCACTTGGAGAGACAAAAAAAAATAACAGAAAAGAAAAAAGAAAAGACGAGTGCTATTTTAGTCAGGTACTGTGAGATTGATTTGGAATGTCACATTTAAAGGCAGTGGGGAAACCAAGCTGGCCTGTTCCTCGTTACTGCATGTTATGCTTCAGGTTGGAGTCGGGGACCGGCCTATTGTCACACTGGATCAGATGGCTAGTGTAAACACCTTTAACCAAAGTAGGGTGGCTGCTCAGCACCTTCCTCAAACACAAAGTGGCAGCCTGGCACTGCATCATACTGTGTCTATAGTCCTACTGTAGCATTCCAACTAAATGCAGCCCCTAGTTTTTGTGCGAGAACATCTATACAACTTCAGGAGAACATCTCCCCCCTCCCCCCTATTTTCCAGCAGGTTGTTGTTTCTTTAAATTAGGCCTGAGGTCAGTTGGAACACGACAGAGACCACATATGGAGATCAGATTCCTTTTCCCTCCACCTAAGTGCTCCTAGGACCTAGGTTTATCACCCAGCGTTTACCGCAGGGTTTATAAACAATTTAGCTACCTCATACAGTACATATAGTGGAATAAACAAAAGTACCTTAAAGTACTGTACATGGGAAACCATTTGGCAACTGATGATAATGCCAATGCAGACATAGGCCTTCAGCAGTCTTCCCAACTCCGGTCCTCGGGTACCCCCAACATCACACATCTTTTTGTAGCCCCAGACAAACATACCTGATTCAACTCATTGAGGCACTGATGATTAATAGATAAGTTGAATCAGGTGTGCTTGTCCAAGGCTACAATGAACACGTGTACTGTTGGGGGTACTTGGCAAAAGGGAGTGCAACTTAACATTAGGAAGGTGTTCCTAATGTTTTGTACACTCAGTGTATGTTCTCAATTTAAAATGAAACCAGTAGGCAATGCATATGAGGCTAATCATTATACTAGATTGTGTTTTTAATTTTACTAGGCAAGTCAGTTAAGAACAAATTCTTATTTTCAATGACGGCCTAGTAACAGTGGGTTAACTGCCTGTTCAGGGGCAGAAGGACAGATTTGTACCTTGTCAGCTTGGGGATTCGAACTTGCAACCTTTCGGTTACTAGTCCAACGCTCTAACCACTAGGCTACCCTGCCGCACCCATTGTTAGTGTAAATCCAACCCTTGTCATCTATGTAGGGAAATGTCTGGAAGCAGGACATGACAGGATCCTTATCTTAAAACATACACAACAACAACTACTACTCCCAAGTTCAATGCCAGATGCTTTTCTCCCAGAAGGTCTGAGTGGCACTTGGAGGTACCACTGTGATAATGAAGATGGTTTGCATAAGACGACCACAACAATTACATTGTATATGAGAAATGTGTTTGAACTGCAAAATAAATAAATAATACTTTGATTTAAGAAGTATATTTTATTCAATGGGGCAAGGCAAAACCGAGACGACACACAAAATGATTTTCATTTCCCCAATACAACAATATAGTCCATTGTTAAAGTACAGCGTGTTTACAATATCTTAAACAATAGTATTTTACATGTTGTTCCAAATTACATTTAATTTATTCATACATATCTACATGAATAAATTACTGTGAAACTGATTCTGTTTAATCAGCAGTTATTCCTACAACCTTCATTCGGTTTAAGGGGACACTTTTGTCATGACGACAAGGTGAAGGTGATCTCTACCCAAATGGCACAACAGAATCATTCAGATTGAACAAGACACAGCATCTGACAACCATTTTGTCTAACTGAGGGATATCTCCTTTCATATCTGGAAAAGGACAAAGTAGCAGTAGTAGAAACTGACTCTACTACAGTGGGAATCCAGTCGACATGGGTGTCTTGACAGAGGTCAGCTGGTGAACCTACAGTACATAAACAAATGAAAAGCACACCTGACGTTCGAATATCATTTCTTCAGGTCGTCTATACTATCAGGACTCTTGATTGTTTGGTTGTGTTCAATTCATTCACGTCTATTGGGGTCCTGAGTGGCGCAGTGGTCTAAGGCACTGTATCTTTTAGTGCAAGAAGGCCTCACTACAGGCCCTGGTTCACATCTGGCTGTGATTGGGAGTCCCATAAGTCAATGCACAATTGGCTCAGTGTTGTCTGGGGTTGGCAGTCATTGTAAATAATAATGTATTTTTTACTGACTTGCCTAATTAAATCAAGGATAAATAAATACAAATTAAATGTGTGTCATCTGAAGATTAAATCTACTGTTGGGCTGGAACAACACACTAGGTTGTCTAATTCCATTGATGCCTTTGTTCTATGCTGTAATGTCCATACATTGTCCCTCCTCATGAATAAAGTTCTCAACGAATTATCATTGGGTCAGTGCCAATGGAGGTTTTATTGGGAGGTTTATAGGAGGTTTATTGAAGGTTTTATTGGAGAATAATGTCCTCCTCCAGGCTCGAGGGATGTCATATGGTACAATTTGTCTCCCCTTTTCATAGTCATTAGGTGGTTGCATTCATGACATTTGTCAGATTGTCATTGTCACCAGAGTAGACCGAGGCTACCCTGTGATTTGCCGTACAAAAAAATATTCTGCTCATGTCTTCAGTCATATAAAGTGTAGTAGAATTATATCAAATCTGTTTATTTATCAAAGACCACATTTTTCCTGTACAAAGGAAATCTCTGATACAGCCTTAAGGCCTATGCCACTAAGCACTCAGCCATGCACAGTGATTAGATTGAGTTATATTAAATGAATTGCCTAATACATTATGACTATCTAATCAACTCATCACATTAGGAATGGTAGGCTTACATTAGTCTGCAAATGCAATGGTAAATGGATGCATTGCTTTATTATAAAGGTGCATTTTTATGGTGAAAAATAGCTTCCCCAAAACTTGAAACTCACGCGCCGTCTATGAGAGAGACGCGTGCTAAGCTCTTTTGCTAGCAAATGTTGGGTATATTAGCTTTGTTGTTAACACCTGGTTAGCATAACAGCTACACTAACATCGAAATCGGTCAGACTTACCAGTGATGAAATGATCGGAGCAGACCCTGTACTGACAGCTGTCTGGGTTCTGGTCTTGACCGACAAAAAGATTTATTCACTTTTCTGACAGTTCTTCAGTGTTATCTCTTTGGTGTTTGATAAAAAAAAAAACTGATAATAATCTGTTTTCTTTCCTGCCTTGGCAGCCAAATACTAGACATAAATTGACTGTTGCGATTAATCAACTAGTTTTAGGCACTGTTATCAAGCAGCTTGGGATAGAATTGATGGGGTGGTCTTCCAGCATGGCTGCCAGGAGGTGTCGTACACAACCTGGCAACCCTATTTTAGTAGGGCTGTGACAATACCAGTATCATAATGTTATTCCATGGCAAAAAAATAAAGCATGAAGTAGACCAAACTCTGAGATAGCGTTAAGATTTTCCATCACTGGAACTAAGGGGCGTAGCCCGAACCATCCTCCACCAAACTTTGCAGTTGGCACTATGGATTGTGGCAGTGAGCGTTCTCCTGGCATCCGCCAAACCAAGATTTGTCCGTCGGACTGCCAGATGGTGAAGTGTGATTCATTACTCCAGAGAACGCGTTTCCACTGCTCCAGTCCAATAGTGGCGAGCTTTTCACCACTCCAGCCAACGCTTGGCATTGCCCATGGTGATCTTAGGTTTGTGTGTGGCTGCTCGGCCATGGAAACCCATTTCATGAAGCTCCCCAAGAACAGTTCTTGTGCTGACATTGTTTCCAGAGGCAGTTTGGAACATGATAGTGAGTGTTGCAACTGAGGGCAGACGATTTTTACACACTATGTGCTTCAGCACACTGCAGTCCCGTTCTGTGAGCTTGTGTGGCCTACCACTTCATGGCTGAACCGTTGTTGCTCCTAGAAGTTTCCACTTAATAATAACTGCACTTAAAGTTCACCGGGGCAGCTCTAGCAGAACAGAAATTTGACAAAACGACTTGTTGGAAAGGTGGCATCCTATGACTGCGTAATGTTAAAAGTCACTGAGCTCTTCAGTAAGGCCATTCTACTGACAATGTTTGTCTACGGGAATTGCATGGCTGTGCTTAAATGTATGTGGAATGCATTCAACACCTTGTAGTCACGCCCAAATGAATTTAGGCTGGTCTTAGGTCAAAAGGGGTTTCAACTCAATATTAGGTGTTTGTTTTTTCAATGGTAAATGAATTATTAAACTTCATTTTTAAGCCCACATTATTTCTAAAAAAATACATGTCAGTGTTATTTTGCAGAAGGGGCACATGATATGCTAGGCAGGACACTATGTACCATAATGTGTCCAAACAGTATCGTCAGTGGAGGAAGTTAGAGACACACACAGCGTTTGATTTTATTTTAGCTGCCGGTGATGGGCAGGACTTGCAGGAGGTGTGTTTGTAAAATAATTTGATGAAGCTATGTAGCCTATTGATTCCTTCTTGATGCATAAATACAATTAAAATGTTTTGTTGTTTCTCTGTAACACAAGCCACCTAGGAATTGTATTAGGTTGGCTTCACCTAGCCAGCTACTGCAGATAGGTTCCTAATCTCCAAACATCATAGCTACCTAGCCATTTCAGGCTAACAATCAAGTCAGAGTACCTATCTTAGCTGGCATGCCTGTTGGCAAGGTTCCTAGACCTTACAAAAAGCCCAAATCTCCTTTAATTATTGGGTTTTGATACTACTACAGTATATACATTGCATTTGGAAAGTAATCAGAGCCCTTCCCTTTATTCAAATTTTGTGAGCCTTATTATAAACTTGATAAAATAACTTTTTTTCCTCATTAATCTACACACAATACCCCATAATGACATCCCCACAGCATGATGCTGCCACCAACATGCTTCACCGTAGGGAGGGTGCCAGGTTTCCTCCAGACGTGATGCTTGGCATCAGGCCAGAGGATTCGATTTTGATTTCAACAGACCAGAGAATCTTGTTTGTCAGTGAAGAGGCGACTCCAAGATGCTGGGCTTCTAGGCAGGGTTCCTCTCTCCAGTGTCTGTGTTATTTTGACCATCTTAATCTTTCCTTCTTATTGGCCAGTCTGAGATGTGTTTTTTTTTCCATTGCAACTCTGCCTAAAAAGCCAGCATCGACTCTTTACTGTTGACGTTGAGACTGGTGTTTTGCGGGTACTATTTAATGAAGCTGCCAGTTGAGGAATTTTGAGGCGTATGTTTCTCAAACTAGTCACTCTAATGTACTTGTCCTCTTGCTCAGGTGTGCCCCGGGGCCTCCAACTCCTCTTTCTTTTCTGGTTAGAGCCAGTTTGCGCTGTTCTGTGAAGGGAGAAGTACAGAGCATTGAACGAGATCTTCAGTTTCTTGGTAAATTCTCGCATGGAATAGCCTTCATTTCTCAGAACAAAAATAGATTGACGAGTTTCAGAAGAAAGTTGTTTGTTTCTGTCCATTTTGAGCCTGTAATCAAACCCACAAATGCTGATGTTCCAGATACTGAACTAGTCTAAAGAAGGCCAGTTCTATTGCTTCTTTAATCAAGACAACAGTTTTCAGCTGTGCTAACATAATTGCAAAAGTTTTTTTTAATGATCAATTAGCCTTTTAAAAATGATAAACTTGGATTAGCTAACACAATGTGCCATTGGAACACAGGAGTGATAGTTGCTGGTAATGAGCCTATGTATGCCTATGTAGATATTCCTTAAACAGTCAGCTGTTTCCAGCTACAAAAGTCATTAACAACATTACCCATGTCTACACTGTATTTCCTATCTATTTGATGTTATTTTAATGGACAAAAAATTTAATTTTCTTTAAAAAACAAAAGACATTTCTAAGTGATTTTGAATGGTGGTGTATATATATATATATATATATATATATATATATATATATATATATATATATATATATATATATATATATAAATATAAAAATATACACTGTATATACACACACACATATACTGTGCCTTCGGAAAGTATTCCGACCCGTTGACTTTTTCCACATTCTGTTACGTTACAGCCTTATTCTAAAATGGATTAAATTGTTTTTCCCCCTCATCAATCTACACTCAATACCCATAATGACAAAGCAATTAGAAATTTGTGCAAATTTAAATGAAAAAAATGAAATATTTAATTTACATAAGTATTCAGACCCTTTACTCAGTACTTTGTTGAAGTGCTTTTGGCATCGATTAGAGCATTGAGTCTTTTTGGTTATGATGCTACAAACTTGGCACACCTGTGTCTGGGGAGTTTCTCCCATTATTTTCCTGCAGATCCTCTCAAGCTCTGTCAGGTTGAATGGTGAGTGTTGCTGCACAGCTATTTTTAGGTCTCTCTAGAGCTGTTCGATCGGGTTTAATTCCGGGCTCTGGCTGGGCCACTCAAGGACATTCTAGGACGTGTCCCGAAGCCGCTCCTGCGTTGTCTTGGCTCTGTGCTTAAGGTCGTTGTCCTGTTGGAAGGTTAACTTTCCAAATCTTGTCCATTCAATTGAATTAACCACAGGTGGACTCTAATCAAGTTGTAGACACATCTCAAGGATGATCAGTGGAAAACAGGATGGAACTGAGCTCAATTTCGAGTCTCACAGCAAAGGGTCTGAATACGTATGTAAATAAGGTATCAGTTTTATTATTTTTAATAGATTTACAAACATTTCTTAAAACCTGTACTCGCTTTGTCAATATGGGTATTGTGTTTGGATTGCTGAGGATTTTTATTTATTTAATCCATTTTAGAATAACGCTGTAATTTAACAACATGTGAAAAGGTCAAGGGGTCTGAATTTTTCCGAAGGCACTGTATCATTGCTATATACACTCCACGTGCCATTGTGCCCTCTATGGGCATGACACCTCTGTATGAAAAGCCAGCAGTAGATGTTAGAGATGTTATTGAGGCCTTTTGTTGTGAGGCGTTAATCATTGAAAATGCAATTAAAAGACAAAAAGAAAAGAGACTGGAGAAAAGGTCTGACACTGTCTGAGAATGGCAGTGAGGGGGATTGGAACAGATTAGCGCGGGAAACGGTTATTTAGAGTGCACCTTGTAGTTGGGGTGATAAGTGAGGAGAGCTATGGCTGTGGGGGCGTGTTGTGGTGCGTCTGGCTGCCCGGTGCTGGCAGTGGACTGATGTGTCGGCGGATTGGGTTCCGCTACAGTAGCACAGGGAGACAGAACCCTGTCATTATCGCCAAATAAGGTACACAACCTCCCCCGCTCCCCAGGCCATGAGCTGAGCCCTCTCCCTGAATACTAAGAGCTAGATGTCGAGTCCACCGTCCCGGGTAGAGAAGTTAGACCCGAGGGCCTGTGGGCACGAACACTGGCTGCTTGTGTCGTCTGCTAAGGATGTGTTTGGTTGGATTGATGTGTTGATCGTATGCAGTGCTTGACTTTCATCTGCGCTTGTTCCCACGGTTGTCTGTGAAGTATCACCACTTACGCTTTATATTGTGATATGGCAGAATGTATTTTTGAAATTGCAGTCCCTTCACAAATCCTGTGCTGTTGCTATAAACATGTAAGATTATTTGCGATTTTATATTTTGATGTGTCTCGTTTGTAGCTATGAATAACTAGCTGGCTAAAGAAAAAATGTAATTGTTTGACCTCTGCTGAGGATTGTTTTACAGGTGTCATATTGAAAAAGACCAGAGGTAGAAACCTATGCCTGAACCTAAAGTCTCCAGATTAAACACGTTCCTCCACATGAGAGGTTACATCAACACTGTAGTTCTCGCTCCGGCACCACACTAATTCCTGCTTTGAAACTGAAAAGGAGAGGACATGTTTTTTTGGAGCGCTAGCGCTTAGTTCATAGCCAAATTTAACCATCAAGCCCAAACTCTCAGGGATGAAATAGTCCTCAAGAATACATGGCTGTCTTTCTTCCACTTATAAACCTTACTTTGTAACAGAGAAGAAACATTTACTGTTTATTATGTATGCATTTCTCTGTTGCATTTGTTCCTCGCCCATCAGTCAGGAACGTAGCATTAGGCAACACAATCTTCAAGGAGTGATGGAAGCATAAAGTGTAATAATAGAAAATCAAATGTGGTTCAACCTCTACAGCTGAATTAGTAGTGGTGAACCACAATGTCCCCGAAAAATATATTTAAACAAATAAAAAATGTGGATGTATTATTGCAAACAACTTCTAAATGTGACTGCTTGGATAATCACAGTCTTAATTAAATGTATTCCTTCAGGCTTCAGGTGAAATCTTTTTCTACATCAGCAATTATGGAAGTGAGGTGTGCATCAATGCTCAATATGTTGCTATGTTCATAATAATGCCACAGGGCCTGACAGTTTTTCAGTAAATATTGTCATTGGCCATTTGCAGTCAAGTCTCAGCTTAAAAAGTGTTTTTTCAATAAAGACTTTTCAATAAAGACTTTTCAATAAAGACTTTTAACATTTTTTATTATAGCCTTTATATAGACACAGAATTTGATCAGCATCATGTTGCTACACAAAAGCATCTTTCAAGGTTAGATAAAGTGTTGTGGTTGATGATGTCATTGTTCTTGTTGTGCTCCTAAAAGCACTATAGTGTGGCGGACAATGTACGTTTATTGGGTACATCTTTAGAAAAAGACCCTCGGGGACATTTGTAATCCTACTCTCTTTAACACGGTCTGTCTCAAGCCTCTTTACCCTCTGTTAAAGTGAGGCTGTGTGGCCTAGACTAGACACAAGACATGCCTTTCTGCATTACTAGCCGTACAGCAAACAAACAGCATTGTTGTGCTCTTTGCAGAGATATATTTAGAACCAGCAAATTCCTCTGGCCTGCTTATAATCGATAAAAACCAGGTCAAAAGATAAGGAGAAAAATTAGTCGCCTTCTTTACATCCATTTGATGTATTTTTTAAAGGAAATTGTAACGTTATTTGCACCTAGTCTTTTTCTGAAAAGCTAAATACATCAAGTGAGGTTCAACGAACAAGGTCAACCATCTCCCTGGTTTGGAAAAGTAAAGTTACAAAACCAAGTGACTCAGTGCCTCAGAGTCTTACAATGTCACTGCCATTTTACCGTGGGTCCAAACTCCAAACTGAACCAACGTGTTCTGTTCATACACAGAGCGGATAGTACACAGGATGTTCCCATACTGCCCTGCTTCTCTGGCACAGGTCTCGTCAGGCATGGTGCCTGTTGGATAATCTGGATAAAGTGGTCAGTCTGGCTGTGGAGATAGCACGCTTGTCTCCATTTTTCTGATAGCTTTATGATTGTGTCAGAGTGGAAACCATCTACCTAGCTCTGATAACAGGCCTGCACAGGGTGATGGTTCCATGTGTAGCCATAATGACTCAAAGAACCCTTTCAGCCTTTTAACGGATCTTTGCAGTTCATCAAAGGATTCTTTCATAGTTTATTGATAATTGAAATGGGGGCAGCGGCTCATTCAGATATTTTGGCGCATGGTTTTTGCTCGCAACACTTTTTTTCGCTACCATGAGCGAAAGTCTCATTCCAGTTGATCTAATCTGTTGTGTTATACAGCTGGTCCCTGTTACTTGTACAGCATATATGACTATGGATAGTGATGGTGTCTTGTGAAAGACTCACGTACAGCCTTGTGTCAGTTGAGAACTGTTGACTAAATGGTTCTCAAGTCTCATCTCAGGGACCCCCAGCTGTCCCAGAGAGAGCACACCTGATTCAACTTGTCAATTAACACAATCATAACACCTCTGGAATTTTTGTAATATAATATGTCTACTAATATAATACGGCTAACCAGAATAAATAACCAGGGGAAAAACCCTGTATGGTTTTTCAAAGGGTTCTTTGTAGAACCTTTGAGATTGAGAAAGGTTCTTTATAGAACCATTCTCCGTAATGGTTATATAAAGAGCCATTAAAAGGGGTTCTAGATAGCACCATAAAGAGTTGTATCCATAGCGGAATCCTCTTTGGTGCTATATAATATAGAACCTTTTTCCTAATGGTTGTTTTTAGAACCTTAGGAAAGGATTCTTTATATTACTGTGAGGGTTCCATATATAACCTTATGAGCATGGTTCTTTACAGAACCTTCAAAAAAGGGTTACAGGAAATATAGCAATAAAAAGGATCTGCTATGGTTACAAGCCAAATAACCCTTATTTGTCACTATGTAGAGCAAATGTTTTTGTGTGTATTGAGGGGATTTCACTACAGCACAAAACAGGGCTTCACATGGAATGAAAACTATTGTTTAAAAGGGAGCACTACCAAAAAGGTAGCATTTGGTCAGGCCTTGCACTTTTGACATTATGACTCACTATAATAGTTTCATCGTAACTGAAAAATGTAATATGCTGTAACACCACAGTTATGTAGATGCTTGCCAGGACCTCAGCGCTAACCATAAGCAGTTTCTCCAACCTCTCGTCCAGTTTCCCCCCTACGGAGCAAATTAAAAGTTACTTGAGGAAAATTACTTGCTCACTTTCTTCTCTTCATAGTGGTGCACACTTTCATCTCTGCATCTCTAGCTCAAACCCAGCATGCAAACAGACCTGCGTGGTCACGTGAAAAGTGTATATTTTCCTGCCTTGTAGGAGGGCGAGCATTGATGGAGGCGGGGTCAGGACATTTTCAAGAGGTCAACTTTCTGACCAGAGCGAGTGTGTGTGTGTGTGTTTGTGTGTGTTTGTTTGTCCGTGGCTGCACACATGGCTGTGTGTGTCTACCACTATTCATAGTGGTCCTACTGGATATTCTGTCCCCAGCAGCAATCACACAGGACAGTGAGAGCACAGCTGGTCCTTGGCAGAGTGGGGGGTGATGACAAGAAGGGCCTGTGTGTTGAACAGAAACGCTGGGCACCTCAGTGCTGGGTGCACTGACCATGGAAACGCTCTGCTCCCAGAGGCACCATCACCATCTAAACAAGACAATACGTACATGGTCCCACACAAAGACTGAGCCCCACCCAGTGGGAAGAGGAAGGTAGACCCAGCCTAGCTCAGCCTGGCCAAGAGTAGAGGAGAGAGGGGATAGAAGGAGAGGAGAGACTCTGCTAATGGAGCTTTCCCTCTCTCCCCCTCTCTTTTTTCTCTAAACATAGCTCAAGAGCGCCCCTGTGGCTAGAATTGGAAAGTCCATGATCACCCCGAGCTCCAATGACTTCACAAAATGAAATGCACACACATGCACTAGCATTTGCACACACACACACACACACACACACACACACACACACACACACACACACACACACACACACACACACACACACACACACACACACACACACACACACACACACACACACGCACACACGCGCACACACACACATGTACATATATGTGTGCACACACCCACCCAACAGTCCATTCCTCCCTCTCTCTAATTTCTCTCTCCTCTCTTTATAATAATGTCACACTCCAGAGGTCAGAATTAAAAGGCATAGCCTAATTATTGTGTGGTATTTTTAGCCATCGTCACAGTACGATATTCATTTTCAGTGTCCAGCACACAGCATATTGAACTGTGACAGCTTATAAACCTTCTACATGGCCATATGACAAACATTCTTACCCCAGAGCAATTACCTAAAAAGTTGCTAAATCACAAACAGAGTAAAACTGTGTCCCTGTTTAAAACCACTAGTACATTGGGCACAGTAGGCCATTAGTGTAGAGTGTGTACCCCAGTCTGGCTGTGAGCCAGGACCACACATTAGCACGTTCTTTTATATTCACACAACACAACTCCTTTTTCCTGCACTCTGACACCAATTTATTGAGATCACAAGCAAATATAATTTGTTATGGGAATTGTGAGGTAACGGTGCGATGGCTGGCCTGCTCATACTGCTCATATTAAACAGCCTCTCCCTCCCTCTCTCATACACACACAAACAAACATACATGCACACACACATGCATACACACATAGGGTTGCAAAGCTACCGGCAATTTACCAAAGTTACCAGAATCTTCAGTCATTTTGGTAACTTGAATAATTGTACAATTTTTTTTTATTCATACAAAGTATGAATTTATTATATGTATGTCCAAAATGTCCAATAGTTTCTAGCAGATAAGTCATATTGTTCAAGAGAAAATAGCCTAATTAACGAAAAAAGCTCATCAATAATTACTTTTTTTCACAAAACTGCCACCAGTTTGACGCCAAAACATTTACAACAAATACAGTCCATATTGAAATAGTGAAATCGAATCATTCAAATCATATTTGCCAAGTGCTCCGAATACAACAAGTGTAGACTTTACCGTGAAATACTTACTTACAAGCCCTTAACCAACAGTGCAGTTCAAGAAGAAGAAAATATTTACAAATAAAAGTATATTTAATGGAAAAACCCTCTTATAAACATCAATCGTATTCACTAAATTTATGGTTTATATTTAGTATCATGTTTTACAGCTTTGTCATCCTTTTTTTTAATTTTAAAATCATCTTATTTAATTATTTAATATAATTTACATGTGATAAAGCCAAACAGAATGCTAGAGATTATTACAGACACCAGGGATAATCTGAAGTACCCAAAAGGGCCACTAGATGTCTTATGGTAGATTACATAAAATCCTTGAAAGATACCAAAATGCTGGTAGTTTACTGGTAATTTACCCTCTTTGCAACCCTACACGCACTTGGGGACAATCTGTCTGCTACACATGCTCAGTTAACATCAGCAACGGAGCAGAAACCTATCTTTCTCTCTCTCTCCTACATTACTCAGCAGATGGACAGGGAGCCTGTGTTTTGTCCTCCATTAGCTCCCTCTCTTTTTCTCTCCAGCCATGTGAGAGTCTTTGTTGGGGCTGCTTTCCTTCCTATCCTCCCCGGACTGTCTCAGGCCGAGGGTCAGTCAGTGGGCCTGGTCAGGACACGCAGACACACAGCAGTAGAGGCTGTCTGCCGAAATGCCTGCCTCCCTGTCTATCATTCCCAGCACGGTGTAAATTAGGCAGGGCGGCTCTACTGTGCGTCACCGCGATGACAGATTTACGAGAGGGCAACCTCCTCGTGAACCTATGCTGTTTCACGTCTAAGTCCTCACTTTTATAACCTGAAAGAAAAGAGACAATTGCATGTAGATACTGTAGCTCTTTGCAGAAGGCTGAAATAGCTTAGTCATTCATATATCAGGCCAGAATGGAAAATGACAAATACAAGATATGATGATAAGTAGTGCACATTAATCCTGCGTGTGTGTGTGTGCGTGCGTGCGTGCGTGCGTGCGTGTGCGTGTGTGTGTCTGTAGGAAGCAGGAAGACGTTTGTTTTACCTGAGGTACAGTATTGCTTGAATTCTGAGGTTTGGTTTCTTTGAGGTGTGTCCTTTATCCTAATATATAAACACACCAAGTTGGACACACTCCCCCAGAAGACATGTACTGTACATGACATGAAGGACATACTTCTGGGAGAACAGAATGGGAAAACGCCTACAAAACTGAAAGTACAGGCAGATGTAGGATCCTAATTTGAGCCAGTTTGCTACAGCAGCGCATTGTTAAATGGATTATAATTGATGTACATTTGCGCAGGAGAAATTAAGTCTGACATTTCAAATTTAAGTGGGAATTGCAAACTTCAGAAGTCATTTTAAAACTCAAATACACGACAGGTTAATTAACATAACCAGCTGTGCAGGAAAATACTCAGCGAACGTGATCAAAGTATTATCCTACATCTGAATCTTCTACTTCACATTGCTAACTGTGTTGTGAAAAGGCTAAACTAATGGCTGCATGTACACTACCGTTCAAAAATGTGGGGTCACTTAGAAATGTCCTTGTTTTCCATGAACACACAATTCAAATGATAATTGTGTCCTTCAAACTTTGCTTTGGTCAAAGAATCCTCCATTTGCAGCAATTACAGAATTGCAGATCTTTGGCATTCTAGTTGTCAATTTGTTGAGGTAATCTGAAGAGATTTCACCCCCATGCTTCCTGAAGCACCTCCCACAAGTTGGATTAGCTTGATGGGCACTTCTTACGTACCATACGGTCAAGCTGCTCCCACAACAGCTTATAGACATTATAAACAGAATACCAGCTGATTGCTTCTTCCCTAAATGGTTTTTGCACAGTTTGGAGCTGTGCTTTGGGTCATTGTCCTGTTGTAAGAAGAAATTGGCTCCAATTAAGCGCTGTCCACAGGGTATGGCATGGCGTTGCAAAATGGAGTGATAGCCGTCCTTCTTCAAGATCCCTTTTACCCTGTACAAATCTCTCACTTTACCACCACCAAAGTACCCCCAGACCATCACATTGCCTCCATCGTGCTTGACAGATGGCGTCAAGCACTCCTCCAGCATCTTTTTATTTTTTTCTGCATCTCACAGATATTCTTCTTTGTGATCGAAACACCTCAAACTTAGATTTTCTGTCCATAACACTTATTCCAATCTTCCTCTGTCCAGTCTGTGTTATTTTGCCCATCTTAATCTTGTCTTCTTATTGGTCAGTCGGAGATATGGGTTTTTCTTTGCAACTCTGACTAGAAGGCCAGCATCCCGAAGTCGCCTCTTCACTGTTGACATTGAGAATGGTGTTTTGTGGGTACTATTTAATGAAGCTGACAGTTGAGGACTTGTGAGGCGTCTGTTTCTCAAACAAGACACTCTAATGTACTTGTCCTCTTGCTCATTTGTGCACCGGGGCCTCCCACTCCTCTTTCTATTCTGGTTAGAGCCAGTTTGCGCTGTTCTGTGAAGGGAGTAGTACACAGCATTGTACGAGATGTTTAGTTTCTTGGCAATTTTTCACATGGAATAGCCTTCATTTCTCAGATCAAAAATAGAATGACGAGTTTCAGAAGAAAGTTATTTGTTTCTGGTCATTTTTAGCCTGTAATCGAACCAACAAATGCTGACACTCCAGATACTGAACTAGTCCAAAGAAGACCCGTTTTATTTCTTCTTTAATCAGGACTACAGTTTTCAGCTGTGCTAACATAATTGCAAATTAGCATTTTAAAATGATAAACTTGGAATAACTTACACAACGTGACATCGGAACACAGGAATGAAGGTTGCTGATAATGGGCCTCTGTACTATGTAGATATCCCTTTAAAAATCTGCCGTTTCCATCTACAATAGTCATTTACAACATTAACAATGTCTACACTGTATTTTCGGATGAATTTGATGTTATTTTAATGGACAATTTTTTTTTTCTTTTCATTCAAAAACAAGGACATTTCTAAGTGAACCCACACTTTTGAATGCTAGTGTACGTATAGTACAAGTTTGTTACAGATGAAGTCAATAGACTCTTCATGTAGTAAGGCCTGAAGAATATTATGACATGTGGATGCTTCTCAAAAAAAGGACACCCATCCTTCTGAAGGGTACAGTATCTGGGATGTTCTCACGTTTATAACAGATGTGCTGAGGATTCTGGGGGGATTGCGTGAAATCGACATGCGTGCTTTGGGATTACTGTTGTTTATTCCAATGGATTGTTTTATACTAATCAAACGGCTGTTTTGTCTTATCCGAACATCATGTTTCACACTCCTCTCCATCCCATCCAGTCTCCCTTTTAATAAGAGACAGATAAACTGTTACCTGTGAAAACCGTTAGCTACAGTTCTGCTCACTGCTGACATTCACATCGAGGTATGGGGAGGGGGAGTACTCCACATTGCAAATTCCTTTCAAATGAGGTAAGCTGTGGATAATGGGGATTTTAGGCAGCATTTAAGATTGAATAATAAAACAATAACAGACTTTTGAAAGACAGGGAAGAAAATAATTAGCTTAATCCTGGGTATTTGACAGTGCGTCACCTGAGAGTTGACAGCTAGTTTACAAAACAGACAACTCAAGCCCCTTCGTAATTCCTCATGAGTGGCTTGGCCATGTCTCCAGGTCCCCATGGCTGTTATTTATTTATTACAACCCTCGGTCGAAAATCCCAAACATTAGCATGAAAACACACATACAGGCATGAACAATGCAGACAAGGCACAAACACACTTAATGTCAAATTCATGAGTAATTACATGTCATATTCTATTAAGTAAAGCTAAGGAAAGGTTGCTTTGTTTGCCTGAATCAATAATCCCCATGGCGCTCATACAACTGTCTGTTAGTGAATATCAGGTGGGGGCCTATTCACTTGCCCTCTAGTTAATAAATCAAGATAACTCCACCCCTGCACACGGCACTGATATGGGGTAGTGATTAGCAACCTCTGGTATGTGGAGCAATGATCACATGGCTTGACCCTGAATGCCTGGTTATACTGTGAGATAAGGTGAAGGCTGCAGCATTCCCCATCCCGTCCCATTATATCCCGTGCCCACAACTGTTTATCCTCCGGCAGGGAAGGATCCCTGTGCAGCAGCAGGGAGAGAGAGAGAGTGACCTGTTAGCTGGGAATGTGCTCCGCTAGGGGAAAATAGCCAGTCACGTCATGACGGGGGTATTACAGTAGTGATAAACTACGCTGTAAAAACAAGTGACCCTTTTACTGTGTTTTTGCACATGCAAAGCGGATATCTGCACAACACTCTGTCTCTCTCTTGCTCTCTCTCTCTCTCTCTCTCTCTCTCTCTCTCTCTCTCTCTCATAATCTAACACAGTGTGATAAAGAAGGTCAATGCTATCCCTGCTTCCACATCTGACAGGGTCCACTGTTCTATCAGACCTATACCCAGGACTCCCCACTGAGCGGAGGCAGACAGGACCCTTGTCGGGGCCAGGATAGAGTCACTCTCACCTGGCTACAGGTAAAGGTCACAGACACCACAGGGAACTTCCAGAGTGGAGCCATGCAGAGACGGTTGACCAATGACAGGCAGAAGAGGGAAATGCTAACATTATTCTAAGTTTAGAAGTTGACTCAGACATACTCAGACAGATGTAGTCTAGTATTATAGCATGATTGCTCAAATTACTCTGTCTACTGCAAGGAATTGTACAGAATTTTGTATGGCTAGGATAATTTAGTTAGGCTTTTACTTTTTCGTTGTCTTGCGCCACCCCTAACAATGTGTATGTTGACAGTTCATTCCAGACGGTCGTTAATTAGATCCTCCATTTGTTGACGCCTTTGCCGAGATTAAGAAATACCCCCTACCACAAACAGCACTTTTAAACTGTGTATTAGCGTATTACACATGCTGGTTAAATGGAAGCCAATCCTATTAAATATTGTTATCAGATTAGTAACCACAATACACTCAGTGGGGTGGCCGAACATTGTTTGTCTGGCTGTCTGACTTGTGGGAAGAAGCTACAGTAATATATCTAACTGGAATACTCTGAATTGTATACTATTTGAATGACTTCCTAGCATTGTTACAAGGAACCAAAACATTTATGATATTGATACCACAGCTATAACACTGTAGTAGATTGGCAAATACGTAGTTAACATAGAATGCCAACGTTTTGTTTTCATTTTCCATCACTACCTCCAAGGCATCTAGATTTAACACCAGCACAACTGAACCCTGTAGTAAACTAGAATCTAGGTTCTGAACAGTCTTGTAAGTAGGTGAGTGGCTCTGCTCAATGCCCATGTTCATGTCCAACAGGGGAAATATTCAATGGAACTTAGTGTGAACGCTTCAGATCTTTACGAGGCCTTCCGGCAGAACGTAGGAGATTAAGAGGGAATACGTGTCCAAGCTTAAAATCCTCAGTAGCAGCTTCTCTCACTGCTAATGGACCAAATAAGGCTAGCGTAGTCTTCCAAATCCTCGATAGAGCATTTCGCTGTCATTCACACAGATGAAATGCTGAGTCTAGGGACCATGTAACACAAATACAAAACAGAATGTGATTCATGCTTCTTCTTCCATTGATGTTTTTATTCAACTCAGAGTTTTTTTATCTCGTTCTGGTTGTCATGGAAGCCAATGATCACATGAACGAGCGAAGGTATAGTGCAGGGCCAATGCGGACAATAATTTCGATTAAGACATTAATGAGTGAGCTAGGACGGATGTAGTCAATATAACTATTTCTTCAGCACTTTTGAAATGTACAGCGACAGAATTCAGAAATTGGGCCATTCTTTCAGAATTCTCCCTATACACCAAGTCAGAATCGTAGGATAGATAAAGGGGGCAAATAATCAGACATCGAAAGCTCTTACAATATTCAGTGATGACAATTCTCTAAAAAAGGCTATAGGCTACATGTGCACCACCAAGTCAGAACAGTAGGCTAAGTTATGAGGGGAAAAGGGACCTAACTATTAGGGTGAGGCACATGGGCTAATAACAGTTTACTACGCAACACATTCTTAGTATTACTTTCTTAGCTACAGTATACATATCTCCCTGGCATATTACATAATTTCTGCAGAGAGACCATTAAACTCAAACTTGGACCACACACCCACTCCACTGAATAGCAGGCTAGTGACTGCTTTGCAACCCTTGCAGTGAGCCACTGATTCCTTCCAAACCATTTCCTTCCAAACCACTCACAGACTTGTTGTGTAATGTCTTTGTCCAATGGCCCAATGAGCACCGATAACTTTTATCTATAGTTTTCTTCATAATCTTCATATGACAAGGATTGAAAAGCATTTTCCAGTAGAGTGTCAACTTGATTCATCATGATAACTGCTAGCTTGCTAGCTAAGATTTGAAAGTATGATGTTGATGTAATGGGTTAAAAACAAAGTCACTAAAAACAGACACCACTTTATCATTATTATTTTTAACCAATTTGTTTATGTATTTGTCTTAATTAATCTAAATTGTACATTCCACATACTTTAGCATTAGTAGTCCATCAGGCCAATAGATGGCGGTGTTGCACTCTGGAAGTCTGAGAAACAGCAAGTTCTGGTCTAGCGAGCGCATTATTCTTCAGAAAAAAGAAAGTGCCAGAATTTTGCAACTTGTGTCCATTCTTTTCACTATTAGAGGGAAGTGTAGCGGTCTTCATGCGGTGAAAGAGAGTCGGACCAAAATGCAGTGTGTAGATTGCGATCCATGTTTAATGAACTAACGTAAACACGAATCAAATACAAATACTACAAAACAAAGAACGTAAATGAACGTAACGAAAATCGAAACATCCTATACTTGTGTAAACTAACACAGAGACAGGAACAAGGACACTAAGGACAATCACCCACAAAACACACAAAGAATATGGCTGCCTAAATATGGTTCCCAATCAGAGACAACGATAATCACCTGACTCTGATTGAGAACCGCCTCAGGCAGCCATAGACTAACGCTAGACATCCCACAAAACCCCAAGAAAAAAACACACCACAAATAAACCCATGTCACACCCTGGCCTGACCGAATAAATGAAGAATAAACATAATATATTTCGACCAGGGCGTGACAGAACCCCCCCCTAAGGTGCGGACTCCCGGACGCACATCAAAACAATAGGGAGGGTCCGGGTGGGCGTCTGACCATGGTGGCGGCTCCGGCTCCGGCGCGGGATGTGGAACCCACTCTATAAATGTCTTTGTCCCCCCTCCTTGCGTCCTAGGATAGTCCACCTTCGCCGCCGACCATGGCCTAGTAGTCCTCACCCAGAATCCCACTGGACTGAGGGGCAGCTCGGGACTGAGGGACAGCTCGGGACAGAGGGGCAGCTCGGGACAGAGGGGCAGCTCGGGACAGAGGGGCAGCTCGGGGCAGAGGAGCAGCTTGTGGCAGAGACAGCTCGGGACTGAGGGGAAGCTCAGCACTGAGAGGAAGCTCGGGACTGAGAGGAAGCCCGGCACTGAGAGGAAGCCCAGCACTGAGAGGAAGCCCAGCACTGAGAGGAAGCCCAGCACTGAGAGGAAGCTCAGCCAGGTATTTGGATCCGGCAGATCCTGGCTGGTTGACAGTTCTGGCAGATCCTGGCTGACTGGCAGATCTGGAAGAGTCTGGTTGACTGGCAGATCTGGAAGAATCTGGTTGACTGGCAGATCTGGAAGAGTCTGGCTGACTGGCGGATCTGGAAGAGTCTGGCTGACTGGCGGATCTGGAAGAGTCTGGCTGACTGGCGGATCTGGAAGAGTCTGGCTGACTGACAGATCTGGCTGCTCCATGTAGACTGACAGCTCTGGCGGCTCCTTGCAGACTGACAGCTCCTTGCAGACTGACAGCTCCTTGCAGACTGAGAACCGCCTCAGGCAGCCATAGACTTACGCTAGACATCCCACAAAACCCCAAGACAAAAACACACCACAATAACCCATGTCACACCCTGGCCTGACCGAATAAATGAAGAATAAACATAATATATTTCGACCAGGGCGTGACAGTATGTAACAGAACTTCCAAATGTTCTAATATCGAAGAATATGTAATAACATGCTATTTAGCAACTTTGCCAAGGTATTATCACAATAAGAAAGGTTTTGTGTTGCTTTTGTGTTGAATTGAGTGAGAGAAGAACGTGATTTACAATGAGTGAGAGTATATGTTTGCGTGATGCTAGCTGAGGTAAAAACGAAGTGACTTGTTTACTGAGTAGCTTACTTGTACTGGATTTTGTCTACAAGATTTCATAAAGACTCCAGTTGTTAGGGATTTCTGAGTTTGTTTTACATGTTATTGGTTTTGTGTAAATTGTGCTCACGAGCTGGTAAACTGGCCCCGCACACTCAGTCTGGAGTGTGGACTTTTTGTGCAGAGTGCGATTGAATGAGAGAGAGATGATTTTACAGAGGTGCTACTATCTTAATTTAAAGCTGAATGTATTGTTGTCCGTTTTCTATATTGGTAGCGGTATATATAAAAACATTCTGTTATTTTTTGTCTTCATATATACGTTTTTCTATTGTATGAATGTAAAATATGCTTTGGTTTTGTCACGTTCTGACCTTTATTTCCTTTGTTTTGTCATTATTTAGTATGGTCAGGGCGTGAGTTGGGGTGGGCAGTCTATGTTTGTTTTTCTATGATTTGGGTATTTCCATGTTTCGGCCTAGTATGGTTCTCAATCAGAGGCAGGTGTCATTAGTTGTCTCTCATTGAGAATCATACTTAGGTAGCCTGGGTTTCACTGTGTGTTTGTGGGTGATTGTTCCTGTCTCTGTGTTTGCACCAGATAGGGCTGTTTTAGGTTTTATCGTTTCTTGTTTTTGTTAGTCTGTTCATGTATAGTTTTCTTCATTAAAGTACCATGAATAGAAACCACGCTGCGTTTTGGTCCGCCTCTCCTTCACCGCAAGAAAACCGTTACAAAATCATACAGTAAGGGTTATTTGTGTAAAAAAATGTATTTTTCTTTAGGTAGAGTGCATTTATGTTGTGTAATTTAAAGTGTGCACTTGTTTGATGTGAATGTTTTAAAAGTACGAACAAGAAAATTGTCACGTCTGCTCCTGCTCCTCCCCTCCGGCGCACGACGCCGCCAGAGTACTAAACACCGGCCCTGGGATTCAGCATTACACGCACCTGGCACTCATCATTACGCGCACCTGTGATTCACACTGTGATTCACACCTGGACTCCATTACCTTCATCATTTCCTCCCTTTTATATGCCACTGTCCATTGTTCACTCACCAGTTGGTTTTGATCTTGTGTATCGGCGTACTGCCTTTTGTTGTTGTTTTATTAATATGTTTCACCTGCTTCTGACTCACCGCTCCATCATTACAAAAATAGACAAATTGAACAAGAGAAAAAAAAAATCTTAAAGAAATAAAGGAAAATAAAGAAAGCGGCAGAACTTTTTTTTACTATTACAGTCCAACTCAGTTACAGACTGAGGCTGGTAACATTGAAATGATCTGTCCGATAAAAGCTATGGTGGATATAACGTGATTTGATGTCATTTTATCTGTGGCCCATGACCTTAAGCCTTCTTGGATTGGCACTTCTAATATAACTCTATGGCAGCACCCATGGGGCTTGAATTTCGAGCCCTCTCCATAGATTTTGCGGTGACGTAGTGTCCACATGAGTGACAGAATACTGAACCAATCACGGCACAACTAGAGAACATTACCATCCCTTACGCTCCGTATTTTCCGCTGGCTGCCCCACCACTATAGAAAGCACTGAGCTAGACTGAAGCACCTGCATTTTGGAGCTGCCTTACTCAAGAAAGCAAAAAAGAGACCACGTGGGTATTCGCCTTTATTAACTTAATGTTAGTTTTTTTTCTACATTGTTTGCAAACTGATATGTGCCACATATTAATGCCAAAATAACATGCAAAACAGGCAATAACAATGTTATTGTTTTTATTTATTTATGCTTATTTAAAAAAAAAATGTTTTTGCTAAACAGGTGGGGCTCCACCTGCCCTGAATGACGGGTCGCCACTGCGTATGTAGGCTGTGCATGAATTGAAAGGGGATAGTGCCAGCGTGAAGGGATCAGCTTATAGCCTGAGCAACCTCTTATGTAGTTTAGTTTGTTTAGTTGTTTAGTTTTGTGTCTTTGTGTCAGCAATGATTAAATGCTCTGAAAATGGAAAATAGCTGGTGGTTTTTGAGATGTGTGTGCATGCTTGCAAGTCTGTGTGCGTGCATCCATGCGTGCGTGCATCCATGCGTGCGTGCATACACATACATGTGCAATGAGCCTGGGGCTTGGAATCACACCATCCTAAACGGTTCCATCCTTAGTTTGGTGACGTCAGATCCCTCACAGTCAGAACCTTCCAATCCTCCTACAGGTCTCATACTGTGATGTGTGCCAGTTGGAGTACTTGATGGTATTTGTGGAGTTTCAGAAAGTAAAACAATGATAACAGTAGGATTCTCTTCTTCACAGTCTGGAAAACACTGTATATCTATCTATTCTCTGTTTCTGGCCTAAATCAAAATCAAATCAAATAGCATTGGTCACATACACATATTTAGCATAACAATTGGCTCTTGAGTGAAAATAATCATGCCAGGATGTAGAGCACAGAGGTGTAAGTCATACCAGACTTGTACAACAAAGTGTTGATGCATGCTATTACTAACAAAAAAACGGTATAATTTACAGTGACATGATGCATTTTTCATATGCTGTGCTTATACAGGCTGCCCAATTTAGATCATTTTTCTTTTGACCAATTACATCAGATATTTTCAGAGCTGACCTGATTGGTCAATAGACCAATTATTGAATAAAAATATGAGAATTGGGCTGCCTGTCTAAACGCAGCTATACACAGAGGGTACAAAACTTTAGAAACACCCGCTCTCTCCATTACATAGACCGACCAGGTGAATCCAGCTGAAAGCTACGATCCCTTATTGATGTCAATTGCTAAATCCACTTCAAATCAGTGTAGATGAAGGGAAGGAGACAGGTTAAAGATGAATTTTTAATCCTTGAGACAATTGAGACATGGATTGTTTATGTGAACTATTCAGTGGGTGAATGGGAAAGACAAAATATTGAAGTATCTTTGAACAGAAAGGTAGTGGTGTCAAAAAAAACAATGCATCTGGGTTTTTCACGCTCAACAATTTCCAGTGTGTATCAAGAACGGGCCACCACCCAAAGGACATCCAGCCAACTTGACACAACTGTGGGAAGCATTGAAGTCAACATGGGGCCAGCATCCCTTTGGAACGCTTTCGACACCATATAGAGTCCATTCCCTGACGAATTGAGGCTGTTCTGGGGGCAAAAGAGGATGGAACTCAATATATGTTCCTAATATTTTGTTCGCTCAGTGTAGGCACACAAGCTGACATATACATATGCACACATTTGTGAGTGAGCGGGCGTGTCCAAATACCCATACTTGTGTCCTAAATAGTAGTTCATTTCAGTATATGAAAAAAATAAAGTTTAATAGTACGTGACATTTCGAAAAATCGCGTATACTTTAAATGCCAGGATGATTGGCTGATTCCAGAATCTTCTGCGGTGGTGTTCAAATGTAGGCTAAGTCATTTTTGTTCTACTATGATCACTGAATTGCATAGTAGGCAACATTTTTTTTTTTTACATCATGCATTTTTTTTAAACCCAAAGTTGATTTCTGTTTTCTCATTGATGTGTTTATTGTTCTCTGGGCCTTTGTCAGTGATTTAAAACTGAATACCATCTTTTTGATTTCTGAATGTGTCGGCATGGGGACTCGGGATGTGGCTGCGTTATTGATGTCATGTTAGTCAGGCATTTTGATTTGAACGGATTGTTTTAGTTTTGTAGGCTACGCTACCTATTTCATTATTTCATGTATGGATCAAGCCTTAGCAGTCATTCTGATCTCATTCCCAATGATCTGTGCTTTAGTTTATTATGTCGCTGTCCAGCGGTTCTGAAATTGTGAAGCACCTGAATGTCTATGTTTTTCATTGCAATAGCTTTTTGATTGGAACATTTGAAAAAATTTGCTGTGTGTACTAGGCTATTTGATTTAATGTATATTGTATGTTACAGCACTTTCCTTTCACTAATAAATATTGTGAAATGGAACCAAAATATCTGTTTCTATCTTCAGTCCTTTTTAAATAGGATAGATGAGCTATAGGGTCAGCTACGGTATCTGCCTATAACCTGCCTGAGTAGGCCTATACTGTAACTCAATTCCTATTCTATTCAGTTTAGAGAAGTTAACAAAATGTTACATTTGCTATTGTCAGGCTGGTTACTGCGATGCATGCCTGTTGAATTTGGAAAAATCTACCTACACTCGGCCCCACTCCACCTGCTCAGCTAATCAGGAGCCGCTACTGCGTTGCGGATGTGAAACACTTTTTACTAAACAGTACGTGCTAAATAGTATTCAGCGATGAGTAAATAGCATGTAGTTTTAGTACGTAGTACGCTAGTATGGGTATTCGGACACGGACAGTGTGTGTGTGCGTCTGCCTCTGGGGCCTTGTTCTGCATGGTGAGAGAGGAAAAAATATTGTATGTGACGATTCAGCCCCGGACGGAGGGCAGGTTCCACTGTTTATCTTTCATTTGGGGCCACTGGCTGGCATGATGATAGGACGGGCAATCCTGTCGGTCCGGGCGAAAGCCTGAAACAACATGAGAGGGATCCTAAAAAACATTTGAAAAGTGACATTGATAGTGTTTGCAAAACATTAGAGCAGTTCTTTAGAAGAGGAGCAGGAACAGAAGCAAATAGGAGTGCTGTTTCCTTGGCAACCGTATCAAAACAGAAGGGTAACATTTTGATAATCAGAACAAATACGCCGTCAATTCAGCTGACAATCTTTAAGGAGACATCTCCAATCCTATCCTCTGTTTTGATTACACATCAGTCAAATCAAATCAAATCAAATCAAATTTATTTATATAGCCCTTCGTACATCAGCTGATATCTCAAAGTGCTGTACAGAAACCCAGCCTAAAACCCCAAACAGCAAGCAATGCAGGTGTAGAAGCACGGTGGCTAGGAAAAACTCCCTAGAAAAGCCAAAACCTAGGAAGAAACCTAGAGAGGAACCAGGCTATGTGGGGTGGCCAGTCCTCTTCTGGCTGTGCCGGGTAGAGATTATAACAGAACATGGCCAAGATGTTCAAATGTTCATAAATGACCAGCATGGTCGAATAATAATAAGGCAGAACAGTTGAAACTGGAGCAGCAGCACGGCCAGGTGGACTGGGGACAGCAAGGAGTCATCATGTCAAGTAGTCCTGGGGCATGGTCCTAGGGCCGCGGTTCAGTTGAAACTGGAGCAGCAGCACGGCCAGGTGGACTGGGGACAGCAAGGAGTCATCATGTCAGGTAGTCCTGGGGCATGGTCCTAGGGCTCAGGTCCTCCGAGAGAGAGAAGGAGAGAATTAGAGAACGCACACTTAGATTCACACAGGACACCGAATTGGACAGGAGAAGTACTCCAGATATAACAAACTGACCCCAGCCCCCCGACACATAAACTACTGCAGTCAGGGTTCTGAATCATCTTCATATGTGCTGCTAGAGAGAACCGAATCTGCAGAGACACCAAAATCAACTATTCAATGAGGGCTTGAGTCAGTGGAAATTTCCACAAAGCAGCTGTCCAAAGCAGGACAAGAACATTCTAACCTTGATCACATCAAAGATTACATACAGTATAAAACCTGCTTAAAAGCCTCCCTCTGTTGGATAGGCTATAGACGTCGGAGGGTGTCGAACAGTGGCGTGTATTCTGCAAAAAAAAGTGTCAAGGAAAGCCTGTTTGGATTTTGCATCACTCCTATCAAAGCACATTGAGAGCATACGTCATTGACAGAAACAACTTCAATCGTTGCCTCTCATTGTGTTGGTGTCCTCCGGTGACTAGCTAGCTATATTTAGCCATTTCCTAAATTACCTATGGATGGAGATAGGGATTTCGTCTCGTGGTTTTACTTAATTCTCCATACTGGCCAATGATTATAATGGCGATTCTCATCCAACCATTAATTTATACATTGTGCCCCGGCCTGAGATGAAGGAAGTTCAATAGGTAGCTAGATGTAGAAAGCTAATGTTAAGTAGCTAACATTGCCCATTAAAGTAAGTTAAGCTAGCGAGCAAGCATTTAAGGCAGGTAGGCTATGACAACAAAAACTAAAAGTGTGTACTGTATGACAGAGTGATAGACCTTTTCGTCAACATGAAAGAGAGGAGGATGGCATTGGCCTTTCTCTACAAGTAGGGTGAGTCAACATGTTTTTTCCACTTGCACACGCACACACACACATAAATGCACACAACAATCTGAACCATTGACAGCCACATCATATTCAGCTGACGTTGACTGGACTAAATTGTTGTTGGTGTCTTTTAGTTGTCACTGAATTAGGCTAAGCGTAGGTGATTAGATGATATTGAAATGCTGAAGTTGAAATGGTGCTGGAATAGCGGAGGCAGCTCCTGTCCTTTGTGACTTGCGGTAACTCGCCGTGGTTCTAAATCAATAGTTGTTTAGCAGTCCGAAAATGTCAGAAACATTAACTTACTTGACCATCCTGTAGGTCATGTAACTATTTGTTACATGCAATATGCTTTGTGGACTTCACTGGACAGAAGTTGCTCTCTGGTATTGTAATGGAACAAATGTGTGGTTCAATTTATTCTGCCACTGTGTCTTCTCATTGTCTCGGCCTTTAGGCCTATATACCGTATCACGGGTGGCAAGTCAAATGAACTAACAGGTTATAGAGCAAACAACGCAATGATTATAACACAAAGGTTGTAATATGACTTTTTTCTGGCTGCCCCAGTGATTTTACTGCTACTGGTGTCGAAGATACTTTTCATGTCCTCTTTTGTTATTTCTGTCCATGCTCTCTCTCAGGGGGGGTGATTAAAGCAGAGCAGGGATGGGCAACTTTGAGGGGGTGGGGGCCACAAAACATCTGGGGCCGCAGTGGCTCGCGGGTCTGAGTACCCACATCCATACTCACTCATGCAGTTGATTGTGGGGCACTGCAACCTTGCGAGCAAAACATTTTGACAGTTTTTTTGTTGTTAATTTCCTGCAATTCAGTACATTTTTCCATGGGCTTAGACAAAATGTTTGTTTTAATACAAGCTCGTTGCAATTCTACACATTTTGCCATGGAGCAGAAAGAAAACTAGCCATTTTAACAGCTAATTTCCTGCAATTCTATACATTTTTCCATAGGGTGGAGAGAAATGTTTGCAATTTTTTTACTAAATTCTTAGGTGAGATGAGCACAATGGGAAGGTAGGCTCCTAAATGGCAGGTAATCCAAGAAAGAAGACGAGTAGGTGGCCATGATGTTGCAATAAACTTTAGTTAACGATTAACAGAATATATTTACAAAAGAATACATAGAAACAGTCAGCATTGTACATCAGGTTGCAAAACTGCAGAGTGTTTGCTGTTATTTGCTGTTAATAAAGTTTAATGCAACATACTTGCCGACCACTACTCCTCTACTTTCTCATAACTAATTTCATGCATTTCTACTCATTTTGCCATTGGGCGGAGGGAAACATTTGCATGATTAGTACAAGTTTACCTATTTTACCAATCCCCCCCAAAATCAGTGAGTGACATAACAAGAGGAAAACTGCAGACGCACAACCAAATTTCTAAATTGCAACTTGTGTAGTCCATGGGCCTACAAAAGGAGGCCAGCCGCCAGTTGCCTGTCCCTGATGAAGAGCCACTGCATGTGTCGTACACACAGTACAGTTCCAGTCAAAAGTTTGGACATTTTTCTTCATTTTTTACTAGTGCTGGTTAGTGTGCAAAGTTGTCATCAACTCAAAGGGTGGCTACTTTACTTTACTATACAATGTAGAAAAACATTGTAGAATAATAGCGAAGACTTTATGAAATAATACATACGGAATCATGTAGTAACCAAAAAAGTGTTAAACATCAAAATGCATTTAATATTTGAGATTCTTCAAAGTAGCCACCCTTTGAGCTGATGACAACTTTGCACACTAACCAGCACTGCTAGGGTGAGTAAAATGGTCAGAATGAGGTGTTCTCTCATTTGTGTCTGGAAGTAGCAAGGTTTGGTGCTTGACTGCTGTTGTTAGGTCAGAACACTTGGATCAACCCTACTCCTCAGCCAGAGCATTCAGTGTGAGCTCTGAACACTCCGAGACTGAAACGCTATGAATTTACGAACGGCAAATCTGACAATGCAGATTAAATTTACAAACACACCGATAGTATAAACCAGCATTTAGTCTTGAAATCTTTGGTTGTTTAGTACATACAGTAGCCTCACATGTGTATCCTTAAAGAGATGGTTGGGGCTAAAGCTTAAGAGGGTGTGAACGATGCTGAATGGCTGAAGACAAAGAAAAGCTCTCCAGTAGGTAACAAAACATTAAAGGGGCATTTTCTCAAAAGTGAGGTTACAAGTTATCAACTTTCAAAGCAGAGTAACCTTCCCATTGTTCCTCAACGGTAGTGTATGATATACCATGTTCTGTCTCTGAGTCTTTACTTTTATCCAATGTAAAAATTACAATTTCAAATTTTCACCGAATCGATGCAGTCGGTTATATATTACCATTTTATAACATGGTTTTAGTGGGATGTGTCACTCAGGAATTGTGTCGGCTAACATAATGTGAGAAAAAAAGATAAGACAATAAGACAAAACATCTGTATGTGGTTCATCTGTCCTTACATGACTACATTCTCGGAGACTAGATAGCAACACTAACGTTATTAATATTTTTTAGTGCTACTTTTTGAGTGCTACTCTGGACATACTTTAGTCACATCAATTATTGAGGTAGCAACCGAAAGTACAGCTAATCCCTGCTGCAATTTTTGTTTAATAGCACATAATAGCTATATTCATGTTTTTTTAATAGCATTCAAACTATTAATAGCATTCAAACCATTTTCAGAAAGGGACACTAATATTGTGTCAACAACATAACATCAGCACAAACAAGAGAACAGACTTGTTCCATCAATGTCTGTTACTGTTGTCGAAGAGTAAACTATTTACTCAAAGCTGAAAAGAAATTGGTGAAGCTTAGTATGATGCTAATACTGTATAGACTAGAGTATGTTGTACCCTAACAATCCTAGGACATTAAACCATTGTCAGTGGTGGTTGCTTCTTAGAGAGAGAGAGAGAGAGAGAGAGAGAGACGATAGAGTGGATACTCTTGGGTCTTAACTGCACTAATTAAATCCTGTAAGTTGTCTGCAAATTTAAAAGCTCTATTCCCAAGTGGCTTCCAATTTTCCAGCATTTGCACACAACTTGCTACTCATAAATCATTTAGACAATCCAACAGCTAAGACCCATAACAAATGGCATGGCCGCAGACAGCTTTCAATGCTTTCAAAACTGACACAAAAGCAAATGTATGGCTATGACGTAAAACTTATGCCACAACTTATGTGTACGGTACCCATGTGGGCTTCATCTGCTCAGACAGAGATGTAGGTCTCTGTATGACAGTCACAGGGTCATTGTCACCTCAATCCATCATTACCAAGTTATTCATCACCAGAGTTGGGCAGTGTTTCTGTTACATGTATTTGACATACGCATTTTAATTACCTCAGAGTATTTTGTATGTTCTATAACACAGGACTGAATTTTGGAGCAAGATACTTTTCAAAATACATAATACATTTCTATACAATTTCTTTATATCGGTTCACAATTATGTGGCCTCCTTCCACCCTGCATTGGTATCAATGGTCTGATGGCGATATGGTGTGATAAATGTACAGTATATGTAAAAATGTACAATTGCAAAGCATGCTGAGTATTACTCTAATGAGGCCAATGACAATTACCAGTGTGCTTTGCAGTTGGTTATTTTCATATTTAAGTAACATTTTTGTTAACACTCTTATCCAGAGTGCAAGTGCATTTTTAACTAAGGTACAACACCGGTCAAATTTTTTGTAAACCTACTCATTCAAGAGTTTTTTTCCCCTGACTATTTTATACATTGTAGAACAACAAAACTATGAAATAACACATGGCATCATGAAGTAACCCAAAATGTTTTAAACAAATCAAAATATATATTTATATTTGAGATTCTTCAAAGTAGCCACCCTTTGCCTTGATGACAGCTTTGTACACTCTTGGCATTCTCTCAACCAGCTTCACATGGAATGCTTTTCCAACGGTCTTGAACGAGTTCCCACATACCAAAAAATGTATGCTATGAAACGTTTGACTGGTAGTGTAGCTAAACAGCAACATTTGACATTCACCGTATGTAAAACATTTCTTTAAATTTTGTTGCTGTGCTGCCGGCTAGTTGCAAATGTAATAAAAATACATGTATTTAATTAAATACAATACTTTTCAGAAGTATTTTATATTTTATTTTGATACATTTTGTAGTTGTATTGTATTATCGTAATTTGTCATTGGTGCCCATTCCTGATTCATTATCTTTCAATTCATACAGAACCACACATTCAAATCATGTTTATCATAAAATGTGATGATATTTTTTGAAAAATCTGATCAAAGTATGATGACCAAATTATAACAAATGACTGTTGCTTCTACACTGATAAAGTTTAATCCTAAAGTTATTGTTCCCCTACCCAATGTCAAAACTTGGATTCATTATTCATTATTAGGCGACAAGGTGACATCACCTTAACTCTCATTTTTAATACACCTATGGTAACATGATATTCTCTTATCTAATTTAAATAAGTACTGCGTTGTTACCAACATCGGAGAAGGCGTGTTTGCAGAGGGGCGTGGTTTATATAGTTAGATAGCTACTCTACTGGTATATGAAAAATGTATGCACTCACAACTGTAAATCACTCTAGATACAAATGTCTGCTAAATGATTAAAATGTCCAACATAAGAACCATTTCAGAACATTTATATATCTTTCACTGCAGAGTCCCATCACACAATGAAACAGACAAAGTAATGACTGAAAACAGCAGGAAGGGAGGAAATGGATGCATGAGACATCTCGTTGTGTATGGCATGTCAAGTCTGAAAAAAGGGGGTCCTTTTAAAACCATTACCCATAACCACTCAGGGTCAGAGAAGAGGAGTTATAGTGGATGCTCACCTCAGAAGAGCTCTCTGAGTCTCATATATAGCCTTTGTATTTCTCTGATCATTCCCCTGGCTGTAGACTGAGCCTCCACTCGACTCTCCGTAATTAGGGACATAGTATGCAGTGGGGCGCTCCAGCACTCTACCCATACTGCTCTGCAAGCTGCAACAGCACCGGGCCCAAGAATAGAAACTGCTCCAGGTAAAGCTGCTGCCTCTGAATATTCATTTTTACAAATCTTATCCTCTCTCTCTCTCTTTGAACGCCACAGCAGATTTGGGTGATAGCATAGGCTACTGTAGCGTGGCTATAATTAGAAATGTCTTAATTATTGAACTCATAATGCTTCTATAGTGTTCCTCGTTAGTTTTTTGTGTGTCTGTGCGTATTTGGCAAATCCACCAGTTGAAGGTGACATTCTCGTCGCGGAGTTTTGCCTTAGGCAGATGTAAATTGAATAAATACTTAATTAAAGTATGTACTGAAAAAGCTTTAAGTGAAATGACAGAGGGGATCTAGCAACTGATCCATCCATAGATCTATCCAACCTTGATGGTAGTTGACTGGTCTCAGGGTTAAAGGGGTGGGAGGTTAGAGTGCATGTTGAGACAGTAGGTGGCACAGCCAGAAGAGGACTGGCCACCCCTCAGAGCCTGGTTCCTCTCTAGATTTCATCCTAGGTTCCTGCCTTTCCAGGGGAGTATTTCCTAGCCACTGTGCTTCTTCATCTGCATTGCTTGCTCTTTTGGGGTTTTAGGCTAAGCAGCTAGTGGCATCTGCTAATGTAAAAATGACTTTATACATACCTGTGATTCATTTAATGATTGATTGGCAATCACATGCACGACCCACTTATATTACTGCAGGCTAATAGTTTGACATACTGTACAGCGTATTATTAAGATGGAAATGTAATAATAATTTACCCAGTAGAAAAACAGCACTGTTAAAAACAACAATGAATATGCTTTCTACCATAACTAGTCATAATAATGAGTCCCCACTAACCTGTCTGTTTATTAAATGTCCTCTTTTATCTGCTCGTGAATGGGTGGATGTGAAAGACATTAGCAAGGAAAGACACAGACAAATCCATAACGAGCCATTCAGATGGACCACACGAAAACTACAGGATTTCAGGGGAATGATCAGAGAAATGACAAGCGCTGTATACGAGCTATGGAACATGTGTATTTAACCTCCTCACAGTCCTCCTGTTGTTTGTCATCCTCAGAGAGTAAATCAAAATGGAAAGACGGAACAATACCATTGAGCGTCATTGCCTTTCTCCTCGTCAATGGAATTGCCCTATGCAGTCCACATTCACTGGGGCATTCATGACACATACCAGCTGCTTTACTATTACAGTGAATAGCGTTGAGTTTGCAGTGCCCATCGACACCGTTCAATTAACAGCATTGTAAAAATGTTAATGGGGATGAATGAATATGTTTCAGAAACGTGCTCTTTTATCCCAAGAAAGCATTGTCCTTTTTATGCGTCGTCCCATAATTGCCATGTGTCTCTTTTTTTGGACTGTCTGTGGATAATGGGAATTATTTGAGGCAGATTCATTAATCATAAAGTGTGATTAGTTGCTAATTACCATGTGGTAATTACATTGGTGAGGAAACCCAGCCATGATTCACAGCAGGATCACTCCTGAGGCAGGAGACCCCCCCCCCCCCCATTGACAGCATCGTCCTGTCTACCTCTACCTCATTTATAGCACACACTCATAGACACACAAGCATACACACGCACACACATGCACGAACTAACGCGTGCAATCATCCACACACACGCATGCACACACACGCAGAGACACTCAAATAGACACCATGACTCCAAATACAAAACTTACATCACACAAAGGCTCACATATACAGTATATTCATTATCATACCCAGCTGTAAATCATCAACAGAGTCTCATACACTCTTAGAATTAGTGGTGACTCGAGGATCCTGGAGATCCTCAAGGAACCATTACTCGTCAGTTGTTCTGTTACATGTATTTGAAATGTGTTTTTCATTAATTTACCTCTGAGTATTTTTTAAAATTTGTTTTACACTGGGCGGAACTACACTACAATGTATTTAGGGGCAAGATATTTTTGAAAGCTGTAATTTGCATTTTTTTTTTTTTTTTTTTACAGCTGTTCACAATTTTGTGGCCCCCTTTCACCCTGCATTGGTATTAAAAGTCTGATCACACTATGGTGGGATGACAGCGTCTGCTAAATGAATTAAATATAAAGGTATGTGTTGAAAATGAACAATTGCAAAGCATGCTATTACTCTAATGAGGTCCGGCCTGAAACAAGGCCAATAATAATACCGTGTGCTTTGCAGATCACTTTAGTATGATCATACGTTCATATACATTGACATATTGGTCATTTAGCAGACACACTTATCCGGAGTGACTTACAGTCAGTGCATTCAACTATGGCAGAATAAACGGGCCGGCTACTACATTTATTTCTGTCGGAACCATTGTAGTGGAGGCGTCGCTTAGTAAGGGCGTGGCTTTAAGATATATGTTTTTTGAGGACATTGTTAAGAGTATATGTCATTCTTGTTCATCTGTTCTGTTGTATTGTCATCACATGTTATGGTTGAACACTGACAGGTTTTTTTTAGCTTCAATGAGGCTAACGGAGGTGTATGAGCTCCTCAAAAGCCCATGCAAGCCATGTCTCCAATCTCTTAGGCTGCCACTAAAAAAGGTTCAACATTGTACCCCTCCCACCACAAAAAGGTTCCGGTTGGAAAGTTTACACAGAGGTTCTTCGAAGACTCTTTTTAGAAAGGTTCCATTTTCAACTGGAAATATTCCGCCGACATGGCAACCCAAAAGGTTCTTCCAGGCACCTTAACCTCTAAGAGTGTTCACTCAACCACATACATCACAGCTTCTCTGAAGGCCCTAACTCATCTATAGCCCTTCCTTAGTCTCTCATACTGCTGTTTCCCAAATTTCTCAAAATAAACATGCCAACATGTTTTGGCTGTAGTGGCCTGCCTCAGTTAATGGCTAGAATTACCAGGGATTACAGTAATTTCCTACAGGAGATCTCCACTGCATGTTTAAAACTTGTTCCATTCTGTATTAAGTTCAATGAGGCATAGGAAGCTTGTATTATTATGTAGTTGTTAGACACATTGCATCTGACAAACCCGTTTCCTGTGTCCTTTGGGCTTCGACTTTCTTATAATCAGGAATACAGCACATTCTGGAGGCGCGCACACACACACACACACACACACACACACACACACACACACACACACACACACACACACGCGCGCGCACAAACACACACGCGCACAAACACACACACACACTCCCTTGCTCTGCATTCTCATTTATCTCTGGATATCGCTACGTCCATCATCACCTCCCTGTCTTAAATACCCTATAGTCAGGGGCCTCTCACGCACTGTGTTAAACACACATGTTATCCTCATCAGCCTGCGTATTATAAACCTCAGTAATCTCACATCTCTGGCTGCTCTTGCACCTTTTCAATTTCCTGGTAACCTAATCCTGGCCTGTTGCACCATACCTCACCTAGCCTCAGAGAGAAAGAGGGAAAGAAATTTAAGGATAACAAATTGCGACTTTTGATAAAAGTAGGATTAGAGCAAATGGCACATGCACGTGTATTTTGAAGGGGCCTGTATTGTTTAAGTGACTATAATCCGCCAGAGTTGACAGGAGTCCGTGGAGGATCTGTGTTTCCTTGAACATAGTTACAGATGTGAGGGGTGAAAAGAATCACCCTCCTCTCCCTAAAATCCAGCTAGGGCTTTTAAAATGTAGAATCATTTCTTTATAAAGGTTTCAAAAACAAAGGATGTCATCACAAGGCATTTAAGCTCCGCTCACATAATGTAGTATCCAATCAAGATCATTAATGAATCCTCCCATTGATAACATGTTAGATGTCTCTATGCCAGTATTGTAGAGCGATGGTATTATTGGACTGCAGTGTTCCCACTTGGAACTGCCCTGCCGACTTAACTCCTACTGAGACACCAGCAGGTACACAGGTTCTCTCACTCAAATCCTATTGATTCATTTGCTCAATAACTGAGAGCTGAAAGAAACCAAAAAGAGGAGTTTATATGGATTAACCATCTAAGTCCCCACCTGTGACAGACAATACGTGGTTCTCCAACGTTCTCTTCCTCTTTCCTTTGTGTCTGGATTTTGGCAACCGTAGATCAATGAACATATCACTCCCCCAGGTTGTACTTGGCTATAGTACTCTGTGTCCTGTCACTTCTTACAATTGGACATTTTCAAAACCATTAAACAGTCTGAAATGATTATTCTTTGGCTGCGAGTTCAACTAATATTCTATTACATTGGGGCACAGCAGATACTATAAAGTATTATGAGGGCACACTAAATTCCAACCCCAAAATCCTTTAGAAAGTGGATCCCTTGTTTCAATCGCCCAGACACTCCCTTAGTCACCACTTCAAAACAGTCATAAAACTAACTCGCATGGATAAACCTGCACTCTATTGAAAACACATTGGCTCATAATCCACGGCCTCTCCTAACATAAAAAGATCCCATGGCGGTTTCAAGGTCAAACACCAATAAAATGAAAAACTACAATTTGTCGAAGTCTGTGATGATTCTCTTCCATGGGCACACAATGACATCATATTTAATCCTTCAGAAAGCCAGAGTCTAGAGTGGAGAGTGGAGAGGAATCTCATGGTAATTCTCATCAGCCCAGATGTAAATCACAGAGCAGCTGCAGAGCTTTCCCGACCAAGCAACGCTTCCTGATCTGTCATCCCGGGAACGAGAGCAAAGGAGTTATTTTCACTCAGGGAGTCTCTCCCCCGGGAGAGGGGAGAGACACTGGGTTGGATTTCTAGGTCTAGATCTGATGATGATGCCCCCTTGTGCTTGGAGATCTGGTTGGGGTGTGTCACTGTGACAGATATACACGCACGCACACACGCCTTTTCTCGTCTGAAACCTAAAAATTACATTTCTCTCAAATGAAAAAGTCCTGAATGAACAGCACATTTTTCATGTTACAATATTCAAATGATTTACTTTCTGTTTTCCTGTATTTCTTCCAGTTTGATTTCAATGTCTGTCTAGGCCTCGTGCTGCAGGACTTTGTGCTGTATCAGGTGTGAAGCGGGAGCTGATTTTCTCTTCCAGACATGCCTGACGATGCACAGCAACTGTCACCTGTCAACAACATCTGTGAAAAACAGCTTGTTGTCAGCGACATCATTTTTTAGGAGGGGCCATACCTGTCATTCCTGCTCATAACAGATTTCTGCTGCTCGCTTATCAAACTCATTAACCATACCTCTTTATGTTTTGTGCCTGCTATTTCCATTTGATTTGCCACTGTACTTTATTCAACATCATGGCTGAATTGGCCACAGTAAGCAAGTCAACAATATTACCAAAGATAGCAATGCAACCCAGTGTACTCCATCTCCACTAGCTATAAGATTCCCTTTACTGTTACAGTAAATTACCCATTTTTTTATGAATATTGGCACTCCAAACTGCTGAATAATGAAAGAAGCATATCCCCATAAAGAAAATTCTAATTGCTCAAGTGGAAATAAACCTCACTGATTATAGAGAATAAAAAAAACACTTAAAATGTTGCATTCCTTCATTTTGAATGTGATTTGTAATACGCAGAGAGGTGGCCAACTCCAGTGATTCCGGAGCCAAAACAGTAATGCTGTTACATACACCATTGGTCAAATGTTGTAGAACACCTACTCATCCTAGGGTTTTTCTTTATTTTTACTATTTTATACAACGTAGAATAATAGGGAAGACTAAAAAATGTGAATTATTTTTAAATGTTAATTTTATTTCACCTTTATTTAACCAGGTAGGCTAGTTGAGAGCAAGTTCTCATTTACAACTGCGACATGGCCAAGATAAAGCAAAGCAGTGCGACACAAACAACAACACAAAGTTACACATGGAATAAACAAGCGTACAGTCAATAACACAATAGAGAAAAATAAAAGTCTATATACAGTGTGTGTAAATGGCATGAGGAGGTAAGGCAATAAATAGGCCATAGTAGCGAAGTAATTACAATTTAGAACATTAACACTGGAGTGATAGATGTGCAGATGCTGATGTGCAAGTAGAAATACTGGTATGCAAAAGAGCAAAAAAGTAAATAAAAACAATATTGGGATGAGGTAGGTAGATTGGATGGGCTATTTACCGATGGGCTATGTATAGCTGCAGCGATGGGTTAGCTGATCAGATAGCTGATGTTTAAAGTTAGTGAGGGAAATACAAGTCTCCAGCTTCAGCGATTTTTGCAATTAGTACAAGTCATTGCCAGCAGAGAACTGTAAGGAAAGGCGGCCAAAGGACGTGTAGACTTTGGGGATGATCAGTGAGATATACCTGCTGGAGTGCGTGCTACAGGTGGGTGTTGTTATTGTGACCAGTGAGCTGAGATAAGGAGGAGCTTTACCTAGCATAGACTTATGGATGATCTGGAGCCAGTGGGTCTGGCGAAGGCTATGTAGCGAGGGCCAGCCGACTACAGCATACAGATCAAAGTGGTGGGTAGTAAATGGGGCTTTGGTGACAAAACGGATGGCACTGTGATAGACTGCATATATAATAACACATGTAATCATGTAGTAACCTAAAAAGTTATAAACAAATCAAAATATATTTTATTTCTGAGATTCTTCAAATAGCCACCCTTTTCCTTGATGACAGCTTGCACACTCTTGGCATTCTCTCAACCAGCTTAATCTGGAATGCTTTTACAACTGTCTTGAGGAATTCCCACATATGATGAGCACTTGTTGGCTGCTTTTCATTCAATCTGCAGTCCGACTCATCCCAAACCATCTTAGTTTGGTTGAGGTCGGGGGATTGTGGAGGCCAGGTAATCTGATGCAGCACTCCATCACTCTCCTTGGTAAAATAGTCCTTACATAGCCTGGAGGTGTGTTGGGTCATTGTCCGAACACACCTACAAATGATAATCCCATTAAACCCAATCCAGATGGGATGGCGTATCACTGCAGAATGTTGTGGTAGCCATGCTGGTTAAGTGTGCCTTGAAATCTAAATGAATCACAGACACCAGCAAAGCCCCATTACACCATAACACCTCCTCCTCCATGTTTTACAGTGGGAAATACATATGCAGAAATCATTCGTTCACCCACTCCGCATCTCACAAAGACACAGCGGTTGGAACCAAAAATCTCCAATTTGGACTCCAGACCAAAGGACAAATTTCCACTGGTTTAATGTCCATTGCACATGTTTCTTGGTACAAGCAAGTCTCTTCCTCTTGTTGGTGCTGTGTAGTAGGGGTTCTTTGCAGCAATTTCACCATGAAGGCCTGATTCACGCAGTTTCCTGAACAGTTGATGTTGAGATGAGTCTGTTACTTGAACTCTGTGAATGTCAGGTTCTGACCTTAGTTCCTTTGTTTTGTCTTTTGTTTTAGTATGGTCAGGGTGTGAGTTGGGTGGGTTATCTATGTTAGCTTTTCTATGATTTTCTATTTCTGTGTTTGCCCTGATATGGTTCTCAATCAGAGGCAGCTGTCAATCGTTGTCCCTGATTGAGAACCATATTTAGGTAGCCTGTTTTCAATTGTGTTTTGCAGGTGGTTATTTTCAGTCTTTGTGTATCTGCACCAGATAGAACTGTTTTGGTTGTCACTTTGTTGTTTTGAAGTGTTCAGTTGTTTAATTAAAAAGATGAACACTAACCACACTGCGCTTTGGTCCTCTCCTTCTTCCACCCAAGACAGACGTTACAGTGAAGCATTTATTTGGGCTGCAATTTCTGCCATTCCTGTGGCGGTCCTCATGACAGCAGGTTTCATTATGCCATCCATACCTTCAAACAAGCAAAGCATCAATACATGACTAAGATTGAATCATACTGCACCGGCTCAGACCCTCGTCGGGTGTGGCAGAGCTTGCAAACTATGACAGACCATAAATGGAAGCACAGCCACGAGCTGCCCTGTGACACGAGCCTACCTGACAAGCTAAATTACTTATATGCTCGGAATCGAGCCAAGTAACACTGAAACATGTATGAGAGAATCAGTTGTTCCGGACAACTGTGTGATAACGCTCTACGTAGACGAATTGAGGAAGACCTTTTAAACAGGTCAACATTCACAAGGCCGCAGGGCCAGACGGATTTCTAGGACGTGTACTCTGAGCATGCGCTGACCAACTGGCAAGTGTATTCACTGACATTGTCAACCTGTCCCTGACGGAGTCTAATGCCAACATGTTTCAAGCAGACGACCATAGTCCCTGTGTCCATTAACACTAAGGTAACCTGCCTAAATTACTACCAACCTGCAGTACTCACGTCTTTAGCCATGAAGTGCCTTGAAAGGCTGGTCATGGCTCACATCAACACAATTACCCCAGAAACCCTAGAACCACTCCAATTTGCATACCACACCAACAGATCCACAGATGATGCAATCTCTATTGCACTCAACACTGCCCTTTCCCACCTGGACAAAATGAACACCTACAGTGGGGAGAACAAGTATTTGATACACTGCCGATTTTGCAGGTTTTCCTACTTACAAAGCATGTAGAGGTCTGTAATTTTTGTCATAGGTACACTTCAACTGTGAGAGACGGAATCTAAAACAAACATCCAGAAATTCTCATTGTATGATTTTTAAGTAATTAATTAGCATTTTATTGCACGACATACGTATTTGATCACCTACCAACCAGTAAGCATTTCGGCTCTCACAGACCTGTTCGTTTTTCTTTAAGAAGCCCTCCTGTTCTCCACTCATTACCTGTATTAACTGAACCTGTTTGAACTCGTTACCTGTATAAAATACATCCTGGATTTCCTGACCTGCCGCCCCCAGGTGGTAATGGTAGGTAAAAACACATCCGCCACGCTGATCCTCAACACGGAGGCCCCTCAGGGGTGCATGCTCAGTCCCCTCCTGTACTCCATGTTTACTCCAACACCATCATCAAGTTTGCCGATGACACAACAGTGGTAGGCCTGATCACCAACAACGATGAGAAAGCCTATAGGGAGGTGGTCAGATACCTGGCCATGTGGTGCCAGGACAACAACCTCTCCCTCAACATGATCAAGACAAAGGAGATGATTTTGGACTACAGGAAAAGGATGACCAAGCACATCCCCATTCTCATCGATGGGGCTGTAGTGGAGCTGGTTGAGAGCTTCAAGTTCCTTGGTGTCCACATCACCAACAAACTATCATGATGAAAACACACTAAGACTGTCGGGATGAGGGTCCTCAGATTCTCAAAAGGCTATAGAGCTGCACCGTCAAGAGCATCCTGACGGATTGCATCACTGCCTGGTATGGCAACTGCTCAGCTTCTGAACGCAAGGCACGGCAGAGGGTAGTGTGCACGGCCCAGTACATCACTGGGGCCAAGCTTCCTGCCATCCAGGACCTCTATGCCAGGCAGGCCATAAAAATGGTCAAAGACTCCAGCCACGCTAGTCATTGACTGCTCTCTCTGCTACCGTACGCCAAAACGTTTCTTAACAGCTTCTACTCCCAACCATAAGACTCCTGAACATCTAATCAAAGGGCTACCCGGACCCCTCTTTTAGTCTGCTGCTACTCTCTGTTTATTATATATGCATAGTCACTTTAACTCTACCTTCATGTACATATTATCTCAATTACCTCGACTAACCGGTGCCCCTGCACATTGACTCTGTACCGGTACCCCTTGTACGTAGCCTCACGATTGTTATTTTAAAGCTTCTGTTTAATTATTTGTTACTTTAATTGTACATTTTTTAAAGCATTGTTGGTTAAGGGCTTCTGCGCATGTGACACATATCATTTGATTTCATTTGTTAATGATGAACTGTCATTTCTCTTTGCTTATTTGAGTGATTCTTGTCATAATATGTACTTGGTCTTTTACCAAATAGGGCTATCTTCTGTATACCCCCCTACCTTGTCACAACACAACTGATTGGCTCAAACACATTAAGAAGGAAAGAAATTACACAAATGAACTTTTAAGAAGGCACAACTGTTAATTGAAATGCATTCTAGATGACTAACACATGAGCTGTTTGAGAGAATGCCAAGAGTGTGCGAAGCTGTCATCAAGGCAAAGGGTGGCTACTTTGAAGAATCTAAACCTAAAATATATTTTGAATTGTTTTACACTTCTTTGCTTACCACATGATGCCACATTTGTCATAGTTGTAATTAATTTACTAATATTCTACAATGTAGACAATAGTGAAAATAAAGAAAAATCCTTGAATTAGTAGGTGTTCTTTAAACTTATGACCGGTAGTGTACATCAGAACTATATTTCCCTCCATTAACCCCTCACCATTGGACAACCCACAGACCTGTAATTGCTAAGACGGATGGCCCCGCCCCAAATGAATCCAATCGGCCTAGCCATTAGGTGTGTTCACATAAATTTAGATGATCCCTTTGTTTTCATTACCCCAGCACAGATAATCTGTGCATACTGAGGATAAATGAGGGGAGATCAGTATTTGGGTTGTGGAGAAGGAGAGAGGGAGACTTCCACATGCTCTCTTCAAAGGGGCTTTGCCTGAGTGGAAGCAGGTGTGTCTTGTCCGATGTCTGATGCAGTGTGGTCCACACTGGAGGGAGGGACACCCCCAGGCCTATGAAATGTGTGTTCTGAGGGGTTAACCACTTTGTTTCACATTAATGGCTCCGTCTCAATGGAAGAGGGTGAGGAGGGGTTGGAGCTATGCGTGATTTGTCACAAGCTGTCCGTGCTGTGGAGTCCTCACTGACATCATAAACACTTGATAATAGTTCATCTGGAGCGAAGCTGTTCCCTACCTGGTCTCCGTGCTCCCCCGTACCCCCTATCCTCCCCTAGATGTTGTTTTGTGCTCTTGTGTGTTGTGTAAACTCTGTCAAAGCCATCTAACTTCTGTCTACCGTTGCAATTCAACCATACCTACAGCATTGAAGTATGGGACTCTAAATCATAGACAGCATCACTTTCAGGAATTTTGTTTGTAGTTTTCTGGCACGCAAACAAATATTATGATTTCTCTCTCTGGTGATATGCTATACAGACAATTTCCCAACATCATTAATCTGGTGTACCGCTCAATAGTGACAATCTACAAGTCTTTCTTATAAACAGTACACACACACATACACATTCATGCCACACACATGCATGCCACAAGTGCACACACACCTTGTCCCCCCCCCCACCCCCAACACCTCCCAGCACCGTTATATGCTGTAGCGTTCAGAGTTCCGGGTTGGAGCGAGCGGTCGCATCTACACTTCGGTCCGCAGGTAGTATAACTTTTCATTACATTTCATTATAGTACAACGGTTTGATTTGTCTAATCTTTGCAATTTCTTCTTAGCTAGCTACATAGCCGTCTTTGTATCAAAGATAATTGCGTAATTATCGTATTTCGTCGTCCTAACGTAGTCTACACTGCTATCTGCCCAGCAGCTAGCTAACGTCCACCGATTACCAGCACTGTAGAAACTATTACACTCAACTGAACGACTTGATTAGTGTAGTGTTAGCTAGCTACATAGCTGTCTTTGCTGTCTTCGTATCCAAGATAATTGTGTAGTTTAGAGTGTGTAGACTTAGAGTGATTATCTTAATTTACCGAGGTTAGCTAGCCAGCTATTTGTCGTCCTTAACGTAGGAGATACTGCTAGCTAGCCAACAGCTAGCCAACGTCTACCGAACAGAACTTCAACAACCCGGTCAACATTCCGCTTCGCTCCACAGGTAGTATCACATTTTCATTTCACTTCATTACAGTACAACGGTTTGATTTGTTTGATCATAGCTAGCTAGCTACATAGCCGTCTTTGTATCTAAGACAATTGTGTAGTCTAGAGCGATTTTCTAGGTTAGCTAGCCAGCTATTGTCGTTCTTTTAACGTAACGTAATCAACACTGCTAGCTAGCCAGCTAGCCCCCGAATAGCAGCACTGTAGAAACTATTACACTCGACGGAACGACTTGATTAGTGTAGTGTCAACAACGCAGTCACTGCCAGCTAGCCTACAAAGTCAACAACGCAGCCACTGCCAGCTAGCCTACTCCAGCAGTACTGTATCATTTCAATCATTTTAGTCAATAAGATTCTTGCTACGTAAGCTTAACTTTCTGAACATTCGAGACGTGTAGTCCACTTGTCATTCCAATCTCCTTTGCATTAGCGTAGCCTCTTCTGTAGCCTGTCAACTATGTGTCTATCTATCCCTGTTCTCTCCTCTCTGCACAGACCATACAAACGCTCCACACCGCGTGGCCGCGGCCACCCTAATCTGGTGGTCCCAGCGCGCACGACCCACGTGGAGTTCCAGGTCTCAGGTAGCCTCAGGAACTGCCGATCTGCGGCCAACAAGGCAGAGTTCATCTCAGCCTATGCCTCCCTCCAGTCCCTCGACTTCTTGGCATCCTCATCTCTCCCAAGTGGTCATTCTCTCTTTCACCCCTTACCCATCTGTCTATCGCCTCCTTTGAATTCCATGCTGTCACAGTTACCAGCCCTTTCAAGCTTAACATCCTTGTCATTTATCGCCCTCCAGGTTCCCTCGGAGAGTTCATCAATGAGCTTGATGCCTTGATAAGCTCCTTTCCTGAGGACGGCTCACCTCTCACAGTCCTGGGCGACTTTAACCTCCCCACGTCTACCTTTGACTCATTCCTCTCTGCCTCCTTCTTTCCACTCCTCTCCTCTTTTGACCTCACCCTCTCACCTTCCCCCCTACTCACAAGGCAGGCAATACGCTCGACCTCATCTTTACTAGATGCTGTTCTTCCACTAACCTCATTGCAACTCCCCTCCAAGTCTCCGACCACTACCTTGTATCCTTTTCCCTCTCGCTCTCATCCAACACTTCCCACACTGCCCCTACTCGGATGGTATCGCGCCGTCCCAACCTTCGCTCTCTCTCCCCCGCTACTCTCTCCTCTTCCATCCTATCATCTCTTCCCTCTGCTCAAACCTTCTCCAACCTATCTCCTGATTCTGCCTCCTCAACCCTCCTCTCTTCCCTTTCTGCATCCTTTGACTCTCTATGTCCCCTATCCTCCAGGCCGGCTCGGTCCTCCCCTCCCGCTCCGTGGCTCGACGACTCATTGCGAGCTAACAGAACAGGGCTCCGGGCAGCCGAGCGGAAATGGAGGAAAACTCGCCTCCCTGCGGACCTGGCATCCTTTCACTCCCTCCTCTCTACATTTTCCTCCTCTGTCTCTGCTGCTAAAGCCACTTTCTACCACTCTAAATTCCAAGCATCTGCCTCTAACCCTAGGAAGCTCTTTGCCACCTTCTCCTCCCTCCTGAATCCTCCTCCCCCTCCCCCCTCCTCCTTCTCTGCAGATGACTTCGTCAACCATTTTGAAAAGAAGGTCGACGACATCCGATCCTCGTTTGCTAAGTCAAACGACACCGCTGGTTCTGCTCACACTGCCCTACCCTGTGCTCTGACCTCTTTCTCCCTCTCTCTCCAGATGAAATCTCGCTTCTTGTGACGGCCGGCCGCCCAACAACCTGCCCGCTTGACCCTATCCCCTCCTCTCTTCTCCAGACCATTTCCGGAGACCTTCTCCCTTACCTCACCTCGCTCATCAACTCATCCCTGACCGCTGGCTACGTCCCTGCCGTCTTCAAGAGAGCGAGAGTTGCACCCCTTCTGAAAAAACCTACACTCGATCCCTCCGATGTCAACAACTACAGACCAGTATCCCTTCTTTCTTTTCTCTCCAAAACTCTTGAACGTGCCGTCCTTGGCCAGCTCTCCCGCTATCTCTCTCAGAATGACCTTCTTGATCCAAATCAGTCAGGTTTCAAGACTAGTCATTCAACTGAGACTGCTCTTCTCTGTATCACGGAGGCGCTCCGCACTGCTAAAGCTAACTCTCTCTCCTCTGCTCTCATCCTTCTAGACCTATCGGCTGCCTTCGATACTGTGAACCATCAGATCCTCCTCTCCACCCTCTCCGAGTTGGGCATCTCCGGCGTGGCCCACGCTTGGATTGCGTCCTACCTGACAGGTCGCTCCTACCAGGTGGCGTGGCGAGAATCTGTCTCCTCACCACGCGCTCTCACCACTGGTGTCCCCCAGGGCTCTGTTCTAGGCCCTCTCCTATTCTCGCTATACACCAAGTCACTTGGCTCTGTCATAACCTCACATGGTCTCTCCTATCATTGCTATGCAGACGACACACAATTAATCTTCTCCTTTCCCCCTTCTGATGACCAGGTGGCGAATCGCATCTCTGCATGTCTGGCAGACATATCAGTGTGGATGACGGATCACCACCTCAAGCTGAACCTCGGCAAGACGGAGCTGCTCTTCCTCCCGGGGAAGGACTGCCCGTTCCATGATCTCACCATCACGGTTGACAACTCCATTGTGTCCTCCTCCCAGAGCGCTAAGAACCTTGGCGTGATCCTGGACAACACCCTGTCGTTCTCAACTAACATCAAGGCCGTGGCCCGTTCCTGTAGGTTCATGCTCTACAACATCCGCAGAGTACGACCCTGCCTCACACAGGAAGCGGCGCAGGTCCTAATCCAGGCACTGGTCATCTCCCGTCTGGATTACTGCAACTCGCTGTTGGCTGGGCTCCCTGCCTGTGCCATTAAACCCCTACAACTCATCCAGAACGCCGCAGCCCGTCTGGTGTTCAACCTTCCCAAGTTCTCTCATGTCACCCCGCTCCTCCGCTCTCTCCACTGGCTTCCAGTTGAAGCTCGCATCCGCTACAAGACCATGGTGCTTGCCTACGGAGCTGTGAGGGGAACGGCACCGCAGTACCTCCAGGCTCTGATCAGGCCCTACACCCAAACAAGGGCACTGCGTTCATCCACCTCTGGCCTGCTCGCCTCCCTACCACTGAGGAAGTACAGTTCCCGCTCAGCCCAGTCAAAACTGTTCGCTGCTCTGGCCCCCCAATTGTGGAACAAACTCCCTCACGACGCCAGGACAGCGGAGTCAATCACCACCTTCCGGAGACACCTGAAACCCCACCTCTTTAAGGAATACCTAGGATAGGATAAAGTTAACCTTCTCACCCCCTCCCCCCCCTTAAATGATTTAGATGCACTATTGTAAAGTGGCTGTTCCACTGGATGTCATTAGGTGAATTCACCAATTTGTAAGTCGCTCTGGATAAGAGCGTCTGCCAAATGACTTAAATGTAAATGTAAATGTAGTTCCCTTCACTGGAACTAAGGGGCCAAGCCCGAACCATGAAAAACATTATAGTTGTTACTATGCATTGGGGCAGGTAGCGTTCTTATGGCATCCGCCAAACCCAGATTCGTCCATCGGACTGCCAGATGGTGAAGTGTGATTCATCACTTCCACTGCTCCAGATTCCAATGGCGGCGAGCTTTACACAACTCCAGCCGACACTTTGCATTGCACATGGTGATCTCAGGCTTGTGTGCGGCTGCTCGACCATGGAAATCAATTTCAAGAAGCTCCCGATGAACAGTTCTTATGCTGACGTTGCTTCCAGAGGCAGTTTGGAACGTGGTAGTGAGCGTTGTAACCGAGTACAGACCATTTTTTTTATGCCCTACGCACTTTACTCTGTACGCGCTTCAGAAATCTCCGGTCCCGTTATGTGATCTTGTGTGGCCAACCACTCGTGGCTGAGCCGTTGTTGCTCCTCGACGTTTCAACTTCACAAAAACAGCACATACAGTTGACCGGGGCATTTCTAGCAGGGCAGAAATTTGACTTGTTGGAAAGGTGGAATCCAATGACAGTGCCATGTTGGAAGTCACTGAGCTCTTCAGTAAGGCCATTCTACTGCTAATGTTTCTCTATGGAGATTGCATGGCTGTGTGCTTGATCTTATACACCTGTCAGCATCGAGTGTGGCTGAAATAGCCAAATCCACTCATTTGAAGGGGTGTCCACATACTTTAGTATATATAGTGTACCTGTCCCCACATCGCCACTCATGTCATCTCATTGGTGGCCACCTCTACCCAGTTCATGCCTCCTGCCGACAGGTCCTTGTCTCTGATTGGCAGATGCCCTTTTCCGCAACACCTCTCTCCTTGTTCTGTTTCAGGAGATTCATATTACTGTCTGTAGGACCTGCCCATCGGTCTGTCTGTGGTATGTGTCTGTCTGCCTGCCTGTCTGTCTGTCTGTAGGACGTGTCTGCCTGTCTGTTGGACATGTTTGACTGTCTATCTGTGTCTGTCTGTCTGTCTGTCTGTAGGACATGTCTATTGGTCCGTCTGGCTAATATGTTGAATAACAAGCTATTCTAAAATCTTGGAATTCCAATAGAATTCCATTGACAGATATAATAATATCGGTGTCCATTAATTAGAGATAAAAAATATATATATAACTATACTGTTTATGGACTCCTATAGTATGCTCTGCTAATATTTGTTTTACCTACATACAATATGATCTCTATGGAGACCCATTGGCCTCTTTGAAGAACATGTTATTCTCTTTTCCTCTCCTGAGCTCTGTTAATAGTATGGCTAAAGCTTCAGGATCCATGTTTTTTTATGATCTGACAAAACCTATAATGTATGTCTGTGTGGCGCTCTGCTCGGCTGTGTTCGCTGAGCTGAACCCAGGGATAGTGGAGTACGGGACATATTTATATTCTGTGCTGCGGTGAGTAAGTAAGTTGCAGGGAGCAGTGGGGAGGCTAATTTCACATGCAGGAAGTCCTTTCTCAGAGTAGGCCGACTGGCCAAGTTCTAACCCCTCTCTCTCTCCCTCCTTCTCTCTCTGTTGTAGTAAGAGCAGTTCTGCTCTCCGTGGGGTTGGGTATATACAGTACATACAATTATTTAAGAGCGTGGATATCAATCTTTTTCAGCAGAGTGCAACGTAAATGCCTCCTGTCCATAGCATGATGGAAGCCTTTTCCAGCCACTTCCTTCTTGATCATTGGTTACTGCTAGGGCTATTGTGTGTGTGTGTTTGTGAATGTGTGTGTGAGTGTGTGCCTGTCCTGCCTGTCCAACAAGATCTCATAGTTTCCCTTCGAAATTCGGCATATTATGGATGAAGGTCTTATTTTTACGCATTCATTCCGTGTGGTTACAGCGTTAAACCAGAAACAACTAAAAAGGTTAAGTTTAGGTATCAATTCTGTGTGGTTAAGGTTAGGGCAATGGTTTTGAAGGCTTAAAAACGACACCATATTGCCATCAAGTATCATCAAGTGTTCTCGCTCCTTGTGATCTGCGGTAGTGCAGTGGTCTAAGCACATAGTTCTGGCTCTGAGCAGCCCGGGTTTGCTCCCAATATTGGGTAATCATTTTTTTGGGGGGGGGGGGGCGCCAAGGAAGGCTGGTCTGTATCTAATTCCTCAAAAGCCAGAAATCCGAGAACACATTTGCGGAACGACTGGATTTGATGAGCTTGGAAACCATTGGGAAGATAGATTTTATATGGCTGGGGGGATGGAAAATTGTGATCTTTATATACTCTCTCCCTAGTTATGCCATGACATTTACCCAGCGTTGGCAGTTGATCATCATGATGTGTTGATGAGGTCACAGAGGCAGATGTCTGAGATGTGTGCATGTGTCTGTGTTTGTGTCTGTGTCTGTACCATCGAGAGCAGAGAAACCGCCTCACCCTTTGAGCTTGTCACTGCGTATTACCCTCCAGAGTCTAAGCCTTGGGGTGGGTTCTACTAAGCTCACTGTAATTGTGTTAAGATGCCCATTCCATTGATCATTAAGCTATTTGATTTTGAATTTAAGGACCCCGTTAGGTATAAAAATATATATTGAATTTGTCCCCAACGCATTGAATAACACTTTCATACATGGCAAAACAGATAGTCAACAAGTGTATCAAAATGAAGTGTGTTTTGAAGTGTCTGTGATATATCTGAGAGATATAAGAAAGCTCAGAGAGAAAAAAGAATGTGTTTTTCCATGGAATGACTCATATGTACACCTTTGATGTGGAAATGCTCCTTTCACTTCCATTACTTTTTAGGCCTGGTAATCGGTTACTTTCAGATGAGGCTTGTGAGGCTTGTGGGCATCATAGAGCAAAACAACATGTACGGTATGTGTTCATGTACGTGTTTGTGAGTCTCAGCTTTCGACAGTGGGGTCAAATTACAGGGTGGCAGGTAGCCTAGCGGTTAAGAGAGTTGGGCCAGTAACCGAAGGGTCGCTGGTTTTAATCCCCGAGCCGAATAGGTGGAAAATCGGTCTGTGCCTTTGAGCAAAGCACTTAACCCTCGTCGCTCTGGATAAGAATGGCTTAAACGTCAAATATTAGCTGCTAGCCCAAACTTTTTGGACACATTTTCTTGGGATGCATTTTAGGATACCTTTTGAAATGTACATTTGTAAATCTATTTGTAAAACATAGGTATGGAAATATATTATTTGGACCATTTTTTTTTATATTTCACATTCCTTTTTGTCAGTATGGGTTGAATCTAGGGGATTTTAACATAGCCAACTCTATATTAGCACAGTATGACTCATTACCAACTGTTTCCAACACACAACGACATAAGTACTATTTGATTATCCATGAAATGTTGTTTCATCTTAGCTCATCGCTTCGAGCTTCCTTTAAACTTTTCTCTGCATGCATTCTCCAACCGGGATGGGAGTATGTTGCTCTCGGGTGAGATGTTTTTAAAGGGATGCGTTTAGACGATGGCTTTTCAAATGGCACGGTACAGTATGTGACACATTATTTACTGTAACTTTGCTGTTTTGTCAGAGTTCGCTCTATTGTGCCATGTGCAGTGTGCTCGGCTAACTCTGCCTATTCTGCTCAGTGTCTGCATGCCAGTGGATACACTTGGGTAGTCTCCTCCAATCTGTCTTGGACTGTAGCCAAATCCAGAATGAATTCTAAGCAACGCAGAGTATTATATAGAGCCATGATCACAAGGAACTCCGTTCTATCTCGGAAACAGCAAAATTTGCTTTAAAAAATACATTAAAAAAAGTAGAGCACAACGCATCTCCCCTATCTGACCAAATTAACTCACAGGCATATGTATACGTAATAATGTATGTATGCGTGTAACTGTCTGTAGGACATTTTTTTGGTTCTATTGTCCTTAGTTTAAATTTGTCTTGTTCAGTACTTATTTAAAAATGTGCCTAGTTCAGTCCTTGAGCTGTTCTTGTCTATTAATGTTCTGTATTATGTCATGTTTCATGTTCTGAGTGGACCCCAGGAAGAGTAGCTGCTGCTTTAGCAACAGCTAATGGGGATCCTAATTAAATGCTAAATTGTGTAATTAAACTGTGACTGTAAGATGTTTTTGAACACAGAGAGGAGCAAATCTGTGTTGTTCTATGAAACTTTAAGATAAATAGTGTTCCACACAGTCTGACATTAGACCATTCTACACACTCTGCACTGCTTTGTCATTTGAATTACCAGGAACTATTGGACTTCCATATTTGCAATAGTTGCATGGTATTTGAAGTTCTGTTACGGAAGCTACACCCCCTCCCCCAAAACAATATTTTGGCTTTAAGTTTTGCTTCATCCGAATGTGTTAACATTACACAATCAGTAAATGTTTTTATGTCGTCATGCATTATCTCTTTTAGAAATTGCTTAGCTTAATGTGCACCAAGATTCCTTCATATAGAATTTATCTGACCCAAATGACTTTGGTCAAAGAGGTTGTCTTGTGTAGGGTCTGCGATCATTTGAATAATAAGCTGCATGCTTTGTAAATGTAAATGTTCACATTTACATTTTGGCCATTTAGCAGACAGAGCAACTTCAGTCAGTGCATTCAACTAAGGCATTTGATATTTTTTATTACGATCTCCATTAGCCGATGCCAACTAAAAACATTAAGGACAAAAGACTACAAATTACATACAGTACATTTAAAAAGATTAACATGTCGTGTGTGTGTGTGTGTGTGCGTGTGTGCGTGTGTGCGTGTGTGCGTGTGTGCGTGTGTGCGTGTGTGTGTGTCACTGTGTGTGTGTGTGTGTGTGTGTGTGTGTGTGTGTGTGTGTGTGTGTGTGTGTGTGTGTGTGTGTGTGTGTGTGTGTGTATCTATCAGTTACATGTACATGTCAACACATACACACAACAAGTTACTCACTTGGGGAAGAGGCGTTGTGCCGGTGTTGCTTTATTCAGTTTTTAAGCCATGTTTGCTGTACACTTGTGCTATATGAGATTGAAGGGAGTTCCATGCAATCATGGCTCTGTATAATAATGTTTCCTTAAATTTGTTCTGGACCTGGGAACTGTGAAAAGACCCCTGGTGGCATGTCTGGTAGGGTAAATGTGTGTGTCAGAGCTGTGTTTAAGTTGACTATGCAAACCATTTGGTATTTCTAACATATTAATGTTTCTTATAAAAACAAGAAGCGATGCAGTCAGTCGTTCCTCAACACCACAATTGACATGTTTGCGATTAGAGTAGCATCCATTTAAAGACAACCCACTGCATTCTATTACATAGATAGCTCTGAATCCAGGATATGGCAGAGGTTGAACAGCCATAACACAGGTTATGGTCAATAATATTAAAGGCCTGCAGTACAGTTCCCACAATCTTATTTTTATCAATTTATTTTAACCAATCATCAGTAATTTGTGTCAATGCAATACATTTCCATTGCCCTTCTCTATAAGCATGCAGAAAGTATGTTGCTAATTCAATTACAGAGAAATTGTATTGTATTTGGTCAAACACGTTTTACCCACATAATGTATATCACAAGGACAAGTTATAAGATAAATCACTGCCTTATTGGAGCAGACTACTAGACTTTCATCTGAACCTATTCTTGTGATTATTGTGATTTTGCTATTCATTGTAAATGGTTGTAGGCCAAATTAACCAATGATATCAAGCCACACCCGGCTATGATTACAGACACCTGTGTGTCTCCTTTGACACTATATAAACGAGTGGCTTGCAGTGTCTGTCATTATACCCCGATGAAGACAGCTTGTCTGTCGAAACGTTGGCTATGAGGTTATAAGATTATTGCATCTGAGCTCCTAGTGTGCGGCTCTGCTTTTCTTTTTCAAGTGTTGTATTTCACTTGCCAGCACCTCGCCTAAACAGGTGGGCGTTTCTATCGCCTCCTGATTAATAACATGAACCAGAATACAGGCACTGGTTACATTGAGAAGCTTCCTCTTGAGCAGACAGCTTTATGAAAACCACTCAATACTCAGGTCCCCCAGAAGGTTGACCTCTCTGTTTACATCACATACACAATCAAGCATTTCACACATATTATTTAGATACTGACTGTTAGCACTTGTCGTATATCACAACACTTCAATAACACTTAACAAGATCTTCTCTAAGCATTACAGGGATATTGCTCTGAATATATACAACAATACCTCCCCCATAAGCATTCCTGTATCTTCTATAAATGTTATATCTTTGTACTGCTACTAATGTATCATCAAATTAATTATCTAAGTGAGTCTCTGAAATAGCTAATATATGAATGTTATCTGATGTTAGCAAGTTAATGATTTAATGAACCTTATTTTATACGGCTACATACAGTTGAAGTCGTAAGTTTACATACACTTAGGTTGGAGTCATTAAAACTCCACACATTTCTTGTTAACAAACTATAATTTTGGAAAGTCGGTTAGGACATCTACTTAGTGCATGACACAGATCATTTTTCAAACAATTGTTTACAGACAGATTATTTCACTTACAATTCACTGTATCACAATTCCAGTGTGTCAGAAGTTTAAATACACTAAGTTGACTGTGCCTTTAAACAGCTTGGAAAATTCTAGAAAATGATGCCATGGCTTTAGAAGCTTCTAAAAGGCAAGTCGACATAATTTGAGTCAATTGGAGGTGTACCTGTGGATACAAACAATACTACGCGAGTATAAACACCATATGACCAGGCAGCCATCATACTGCTCAGGAAGGAGACGCGATCTGTCTCCTAGAGATGAACGTACTTTCCTGCGAAAAGTGCAAATCAATCCCAGAACAACAGGAAAGGACCTTGTGAAGATGCTGGAGGAAACAGGTACAAAAGTATCTATATCCACAGTAAAATGAGTCCTATATCGACTTAATCTGAAAGGCCACTCAGCAAGGAAGAAGCCACTGCTCCAAAACCGCCATAAAAAAGCCAGACTGTGGTTTGCAACTGCACATGGGGACAAAGATCGTACTTTTTGGAGAAATGTCCTCTGGTCTAATGAAACAAAAATATAACTGTTTGGCCATAATGACCATCGTTATGTTTGGAGGAAAAAGGAGAACACCATCCCAACCGTGAAGCACGGAGGTGGCAGCATCATGTTGTGGGGATGTTTACTGCAGGAGGAACTGGTGCACATTACAAAATAGATGGCATCATGAGAAAAGAAAATTATGTGGATATATTGAAGCAACATCTCAAGACATCAGTCAGGAAGTTAAAGCTTGGTCGCAAATGGGTCTTCCAAATGGACAATGACCCCAAGAATACTTTCAAAGTCTTGGCAAAATGGCTTAAGGACAACAAAGTCAAGGTATTGGCATTGCCATTACAAAGCCCTGCCCTCAATCCTATAAAAAATTTGTGATCAGAACTGAAAAAGCGTGTGAGCAAGGAGGCCTACCAACCTAACTCAGTTACCCCAGCTCTGTCAGGAGGAATGGGCCACAATTCACCCAACTTATTGTGGGAAGCTTGTTGAAGGCTACCTGAAACGTTTGACCCAAGTTTTAAAGGCACTACCAAATACTAATTGAGTGTATGTAAACCTCTGACCCACTGGGAATGTGACAAAATAAATGAAAGCTGAAGTAAATAATTCTCTCTACTATTATTCTGACATTTCACATTCTTAAAATAAAGTGGTGATCCTACCTGACCTAAGATATTTTTACGTATGTAAACTTCCGACTTCAACTGTATATTAATATGGGCTATTTTCATCCCTTTCCTGGGTAGCTGATCAGAGATCAGCAACAGAAGAAAAAATATTTTCTGCAGTCCATTAATCAGTTGGTGTGTGTAAGTGTGTGTGTGCTGTGGGGTTGAAGCTATGAACCCATAAGCTTGGCTCTCTCACCCCTTCCAGGCCTTTGGGAGGGAAGTTGGCAGTGTCCCCATATGCTCTGTCAGCTTTCATAGCTGGAATAAGTTCTTTCCTGTTCTGGTGCACAGCTTCAGGATAGTCCTTGTTGAGGAAGATATATGTTCCTCTCTTTCCACAACAGCTACCTTGTCCTTGAACCTCAGGAACGTTACCACTATCGGCCTGGGCCTGTCACCTAGGTCGGTGGTGAGTTGTCCAGTCCGGTGGGCACACTCCACCTCAATCTTCCTGTGGTCCATCTTCAGTTTCTCAGACATCATTTCCCTCACTTTGTCCTCAGACTCCATCCATGTTTCATTGGGAGATTCAGCAATTCCACCCATAACCATGTTGTTCCGCATTGATTGTCCCTCGAGATAATCTGATTTCTCCATCATTGTTATCATGGATTCACATACTGAATTGATGTCCTCTCTCAATGACTTACAGATTGCTGTCATCTTGCCGTGCTCCTGTTTAAACGTATCAACCTGACCTTGGGAGAACTGCAAACTGTTCTACAGGTGCTGGAACTCTATGGTCAGGTCATCTATTATTTTATTAGTTGACCACCAGTATTTGGACAAAACACTTGAAGTTATTTTCTTGTTGTTGTAAGAACTGCTTGTAGAACTATTATTATTTATTTTTGTAATTGTCTTCTTATGAGCATGTTAATGTCTTTTAACAGGGGCTACATAGACAACCAAACAAAGTCCACCAAACAGACTAAGTGCATTAAAAGGAATAAGAATACAGCAAAATATTATACAAAAAGGCAGTCACAAAATGGAGAAATAAATATATACAAACATCACCATTATAACATGGGGTATATATGGGAGGTTTTCGACATAGGACCACAATGGAGACTAGATTTTCCAAAATATATCAGACTTCTGGTGTAAATCAAAGGTTAGTTTCTCTAGTGAAGAAGAAGCTTCAGAAAGCCATAATCTCGCAGATGGTACTTCAGGTGTGGACCATAATAACAATATGTATATTTTGGCTAAGAAAACAAGGGTAGTGAACAGATTTTTTAATTGTCTGTATTGTCTACTTATTGAATGTTTATGAAGTCTTGATTTGTGGTTGAGGCAGGTGAACCTGCGATCACAACACTTCCATAACACTTGACCTGGGATTCTCTCTAAGCATTACAGGGATATGGCTCTGAATATATACAGTGACACCTCCCCCATAGGCATTCCTGCCTCTTCTGTCGATGTTATATAATTTTATTGCTACTGCTGTATCATCAAAGGAATTATCTAAGCAAGTCTCATAATTGCTAATATATGAATGTTATCTGAGTTAATGATTTGATTAAACTTATTTCTAAGGCTACATATATTAATATGGGATATGTTTTGCCCTTTCTTACTGTCGAAAGGACAAAACATTTAGCTTATAAGAGATAGACATAGTATGGAAAAGGACAAACAAAGCAAGTGTCACGCCCTGATCTGTTTCACCTATCTTTGTGATTGTCTCCACCCACCTCCAGGTGTCACCCGTTTTCCCCATTAGTCCCTGGGTATTTATTCCGGTGTTCCTTGTTTGCCTGTTGCTAGTTCGTCTCGTCATGTCAAGTCAACCAGCGTGTTTTTCTGTGCGCCTGCTTTTCATATCTCTCTTTTGCTAGTCCTCCCGGTTTGGACCCTTGCCTTCCTTGACTCTGAACCCACCCGCCTGACCATACTGCCTCTTCTGACCTTGAGCCTGCCTGCCACTCTGTACCTCCTGGACTCTGACCTTGTTAATGATCTTTTGCCTGTCCGCAACCATTCTCTTGCCTGTCCCCTGGATCATAATAAATATCAAAGACTCAAACCATCTGCCTCCCGTGTCTGCATCTGGGTCTCGCCCTGTGCCTTTATATCAAGGCGGAAAAAATGTATTCAGGAGTTCATCAATCAAGTTGGTGTATGTAAGTGTGTGTGTGTGTGTGTTGCGGGGTTGAAGCTACGAACCCACAGTCTTGGCTATCTCATTCTTTCCAGGCATTTGGGAGAGAGGATGGACAATGAGTCTCTCATAGCAGACGTAAGCAATGTTCTAACACACTCTGGTACTGTAGCTTTCATGGTTGGGATAAGTTTTTTCCTTTTCTGGAGCACAGCTTCAGTATAGTACTTTTTGAGGAAGCTATACGTTCCGCTCAAGTTCTTGGCTCTTTCCAAAACAACTACCTTGTCCTTAAACCTCACTATCGGTCACCTGGACCGGTGATGGGTTTCCCTGACCTGTGGGGGCACTCCACCTCAATCTTCCTGTGGTTCACCTTCAGTTTCTCACTGATCACTTCCTGCACTCTGTCCTAAGAGTTCGTCCAGGTCTCATGTGGAGATTCTGCAATTCCGTACACAACAATGTTGTTTCACCTTGATTGTCCTTCGAGATATTCTGATTTCTCCTTTGTGGTTATCATGTTGTTTTATCCAGCACTGATTTCCTCTCTCAATGATTTAGAGATTGTTGTCATGTTTTTGTTTTCGTGATTAAGTACATTAAGCTGACCCTGGCAGAACTGCAAACTGTTCTTCGTGTCCTGGTCCTCTCTGGTCAGATTGTCCATTCTTTTATTAGTTGATACCACCAGTATTTGGACACAACACTTAAAGCTACTATATTTTCCTGTTGCTGTAACAACTGCTTGTAGAAATCTTTTTGTTCATATAAAATATCCTTCCCCTGTGATAGTGAGACACCACTGTCCTCGATGGTACTCCCACCGGCTTTGGTCTTTGTCATGGTAGCAACAGAGGCTACACTGTTATTCCTCCCAGTTCCAAACAGGGCAGGTTGCGGGTCAGATGGAAACAGCAATAAACGGCAAGGATTCAAACAATCACATTCCCGGGACAATCTATGGTCCTAGCTGCAAGGCTGTGGGTTGTTGACAACCTGCTAAGGAAACCTGGCTAGCTTGATAACATTAGTTAGAAGCTAGGCTAGCATCTGCACCAACGAGGGAAAAGTAAACTAAAACGTTTCTGTAAAAAGTTAAACCGCTACTGAGAATGGCATTGTAGTTAAAGTGTTCTGTTGGTTGGGTTACATTTTAGAAGATTACTGCCAGTTCTGAAGCTAAGAATGGCGCTGGAGGAGATGGGTGCCATTTTACGTTCTCCTAACCAATTGTGCTATTAAGTGTTTTAAAAAAGTAATATTTGGAACTTATTTTGTACGTAATGTTTCTGCCCCCATCTCTTATGACCGAAAAGAGCTTCTAGATATTAGAACAGTGATCACTCAACTCATATTCAGCCAAAAAATTAATATTTAATGAGTCGGACAAGAAGGATTTACTTCAGACACCTGACAAGGCCCAAATCCCTGTGATTCGCATGAGAAAGAGGCAGACATATCAGGTACATAGGTTGGGGTGCCTTGTAAGGATTCAACGGTGACTGGGTAATCTGCCGCTACCATCAGTCCTATTAGGCAATGTACAATCATTGGATAACAAAATAGACGAGCTACGATAATGAATATCCTACCAACGGGACATTAACTGTAATATTCTCAGAGTTGATGTAACTGAGTCAGGTTCATAGGCCTCCTTGCTCGCACACGCTTTGTCAGTTCTGCCCACAAATTCTCTATACGATTGAGGTCAGGGCTTTGTGATGGCCACTCCAATACATTGACTTTGTTGTCCTTAAGCCATTTTGCCACAACTTTGGAAGTATTCTTGGGATCATTGTCCATTTGGAAGACCCATTTGCGACCAAGCTTTAACTTCCTGACTGATGTCTTGCTTCAATATATCCACATCCTTTTCTTTTCTCATAATGCCATCTATTTTGTGAAGTACACCAGTCCCTCCTGCAGCAAAGCACCCACACAACCTGATGCTGCCACTCCCGTGCTTCACGGTTGGATTGGTGTTCTTCGGCTTGCAAGGGTCACCCTTTTTCCTCCAAGTATAATGATGGCCATTATGGCCAAACAGTTCTATTTTTGTTTCATCAGACCAGAGGACATTTCTCCATAAAGTATGATATTTGTCCCCATGTGCAGTTGCAAACCGTAGTCTGGCTTGTTTATGGAGGTTTTGGAACAGTGGCATCTTCCTTGATGAGAGGCCTTTAAGGTTATGTTGATATAGGACTTGTTTTACTGAGGATATAGATACTTTTGTACCTGTTTCCTCCAGCATTTTCACAAGGTCCTTTGCTTTTGTTCTGGGATTGATTTGCACTTTTCGCACCAAAGTACGTTCATCTCTAGGAGACAGAACGCGTCTCCTTCCTGAGCGGTATGATGGCTGTGTGGTTCCATGGTGTTTATCATTGCCTACTATTGTTTGTACAGATGAACGTGGTACCTTCAGGTGTTTGGAAATTGCTCCCAAGGATGAACCAGCCTTGTGGGGGTCTACAATATTTTTTCTAAGGTCTTAGCTGATTTCTTTTGATTTTCCGATGATGTCAAGCAAAGAGGCACTGAGTTTGAAGGTAGGCCTTGAAATACATCCACAGGTACACCTCCAATTGACTCAAATTATGTCAATTAGCCTATCAGAAGCTTCTAAAGCCATGGCATAATTTTCCAAGCTGTTGGAATTTTCCAAGCTGTTTAAACGCACTGTCAACTTAGTGTATTTAAACTTCTGACCAATTGGAATTGTGATACAGTGAATTATAACTGAAATAATTGTTGGAAAAATTGTGTGTCTTGCAAAGTAGATGTGATGGACTGACCTGCCAAAACTATAGTTTGTTTCAACAATACATTTTTGGAGTGGTTGAAAAACAAGTTTTATTGACTCCAACCTAAGTGTATGTAAACTTCCGACTTCAACTGTATATTGCCTCGCTACTGTTATTTTACTGCTGCTCTTTGATGACTTTTTTACAACTTTTTTTTTTTACTTAACACTTATTTTTCTTAAAACTGCATTGTTGGTTAAGGGCTTGTAAGTAAGCTTTTCACTCTAAGGTTTTCACCTGTTGTATTCGGCGCATGTGACAAATACAACTTGATTTGATTTTTGAAAAACAGAAGTGTAAGAGACAGATGGAAGAATGAATCAATCAATCAAATGATTAAAAAGCCCTAGGATACATCAGCCAATGTCATAAAGTGCTGTACAGTTGTAGAAGCACAGTGGCTAGGAAAAACTTCCTAGAAAGGCAGGAACCTAGAAAGAAACCTAGAGAGGAACCAGACTCTCAGTGGTGGCCAGTCATCTTCTGGCTGTGCCGGGTTGAGATTGTAACAGAACATGGCCAAGATCTTTAAGTGTTCATTAATGACCAGCAGAGTCAAATAATAATAATAATCACAGTGGTTGTAGAGGGTGGAACAGGTCAGCACCTTATGAGTAAATGTCAGATGGCTTTTCGTAGCCGATCATTCAGAGTTAGAGACAGCAGGTAAATTTTATCAAATCTGACAACCATTTCTAATTGTTATTTCTCAATTCAATAGTGTTTGAATAACACAAGTAAATGAAGGAAATCTATAATAATAATTGAATTATGCGGAACTACTGTCCCAAATGTAATTAAGTAGTGTTTTCTGTGTGTAGTAATGAAATAGATGGCCAGATTGTTGTTCAGGAACTGAAATACCTCCCTTTTGGATGTAATTTTCCATCCAGCTATTTCCACTAGCTACCTGCCTACTCTCTCCCCCCCAGGCGTTAGACTGGTGTAGAGGTGAACAGATCGGCCTCTGCCAGGCAGAGAAAACAGAGCCTTCATGTAGAGAGCAAGGTGGTTAAGCTCATGGCCTCATGGCTGCTGCCAGCCCCACTTTCTGAACTGGGGCATATCTTCCTGTCCGGCCCCTGACAGCTTCCTGTCGAGCCCCTGACAGCTAAATGACTGCCCTTTCTGTTGGCCTTCCGTCTCACTCCCTCTCACCCACAAAACATCTGTTAGCTGTGTGGTGGGCCCCCTTAGCATCTGCCCTGCATGTGCCTGTCTGTACATCCGTCTGTCTGGTGGCTATCTGCCTGATGGCAGCAGGCAATTCACTGGGGATAAAAGGGAAAAGGGAAAACAGACAACGAGAGGTATTTATGAGAGGAAATTAAGATCTGTGTGGCTCTGCTGGGAGAACATTACTTCAGAGGAGAGACCATTGCTGTAAGGATGGTAGCCATGTGATATGACTGAACTCCTTGCAGATGTAGCCTATGTAGATCTAATGTTATTGTAATGTACATCCAACCACGTAGCTCTGCTCTTATACGGTATCTGAATGGCGTGAATATGGATAGTTAAAATATATTTCTGAGATCACCTTCAACAAAGTAGTCATAGTTTTATAATGCTCCTATAATCTTAATAGCCCCTCAAAGCCCCTCACACCATTTACATCTGAATGGATCATAATGAGAATCAATGCCACTCTTGGGCCGGATCAAATCAATCCCGATAGTGAAAGCTCTTGATTTTCATTTATTTTCATTGATGCTGAGGGATATTGATGTGGTCAGTGAAGTTCAGGCCTCCATGGTTCTTACTGCCAGAGAGGCTGCGTAGACTGAGTGTACTGAATCAATGCAGCTAATAACACACCGCTGAGATAAAACTACGCCGGCCAACACTTCACTCACTCTGAGGTGGATATCGATCACCAACATGATCTCCTTCTGCTTTGTGATAAAACAACTTGGAACAGTGAACAAATCACCAAAATTGCAGCATGCCAAGGTCCTGATACATATGTGTGAGTTGGCTTAAAGGCTAAATTCAGGCTTAGAAGTGGTAACTGGATGAGTTTATTATTCATTGTAACCAATGTTCAGAGTTAAACCCGACTTAGGTTGTGTGCATCCCAGCTGAAGTTTTTAACTCCATTACCCATGAGTCACTAGGGCCATGAGGCTGAGTCACACCACTGAGCCTCAGGTGCAAACATGTCTATATTGACATATTCTCTGGCTTTGTAGTACTGCAAGACAGGCAACCCCTAAAATGACATCCCAGGAAGGTCTATCTGAATAACCGCCAGCATCTATTCCCAACGTTAATGGCACTATGTATAGACTAGAGACAGTGTCTCATATGATTAGTTCACACAAGGAGAGAAGGGTGCCTTACCTATCAAACACCTCAATAACATAATGTTACTGTTTCCTATGCACCTCAAAATGTGGGCTGGCTGTGTGTGTGTGTGTGTGTGTGTGTGTGTGTGTGTGTGTGTGTGTGTGTGTGTGTGTGTGTGTGTGTGTGTGTGTGTGTGTGTGTGTGTTGCATATGGAGTGTAGAAGGATAAACCAGGGCAGGTAGCATGTCGGAGGTGTCTGATGATGACACGACCAGAAGAGACAGGTAGGCGTGTGACAAGTTGTTTTTAGGCTTCTAACACGTTGCTAATCTCAAGGCACTAGCTAGCACTAACAGAAACTGTGCAAACATGGAAAAAGACAGAGGAGGTGTTAGCGCAATGCTAAATGCTCATGTAACTACCTGGAGTGGAGAGGATATGTTAAAGATGGACACTGTATGTATGGGAGATGTGGTGGGGAGAGGGCGCTGAGGGAGGAGAGGAGGGAGAGTCGTGTTGCTGCCAATTTATCAGAACACAATCACAGCAGAATCTCAAGAGGGCAGGAAATTGTACCCTCGTCATGGCAACCGCAATGTGTCACTAACCTTGGTAGTCCTTTCTGGGGTAAAAACAGACTCATGTCCCCAGTGAAACAACAGAACAGAACACATCTCTGATAGTAACCATGTATTGTGGAGGAAGAATGAGATACAGGGAATTGATGGGTGCAAAATTAGCTACAGTGCTATACTCAAGAACAGACATAACCATACAAGTTGTTCCATAAAAACACATACACAATTGCACACAAAAATACAGGAAAGCTTTAAATATATTTTCATTATTCTATGTCGGTGACTCTCGGAAGTCTCTGCATGAAAGACAATACATTAACCAATGTTAGTTTATCTTTCTTCTTGAATAGAGTTTCTTTTTTCTTTCATTTAGAAACCACAGAATGTGTTTTGAATTTCTCGGGAATCCATGGTAACCAGCTCGGAGTCTGAGTGAGAAATGTTTTTTAGTTACTTGTCTGATTGTACATCACTTTAGATACAATTGATCATGCTGTTCAAGTTAATATTACCCTCGTTCATACTTCAATGTATACTGATTCCGACGTTGCCATAAATATCCATGTCAAGATTGAGTGACTCATTTGAATCAGTCATGATTCACTCTCACTCTCTCTCTCTCTCTCTCTCTCTCTCTCTCTCTCTCTCTCTCTCTCTCCCTCTCTCTCTCCCTCTCTCTCTCCCTCTCTCTCTCCCTCTCTCACTCACACACACACACACACACACATCCCCCCCTCCCTCGCTGTGCTCTCTCTTTCCTTTGAGGAGGTGTAATCTAAGAGTGTGTGTCACTGCAGGGTGCCGGTGTGTGTGTGCGTACATGTGTGTGTGTGTGCATGTGTGCGTGGGCAGAGGATTTAAAACATCTGTGTGAGCAGCAGCTCCATATGGCCCCAGGAGAGACACACATGCCACCTTTAGGCCACAACTCCTCTGATTCAACATGTTCCCTTTGATCTCCAATGCCACTGCAGTTTAACCTTAGTCAGGGCTTCTGTACCCACGACAAACTGCTACAAATGGAGATGATCCTCTCGCTGTAGAACATAACAGCTCCCTCCGCCTGCACTTTGCAGACTGATTCACTAATCTAGCTCAGAGAGAGAAGGTGTGTGTGTGTGTTTGTGTGTGCATGCGTGCAGTTAAGAGTGTGTGTACTGTATGTGGCATATTGATAATCTTCAGCACCAGACTCTAGATTAGTCCAACCCCACAAAGGTTACGTTTGGGTAATTTTACAACGGGTGGGTCTAATCCTGAATGCTGGATAAAACCGAATTCCAGCCAGTGTCCATTCCATAAGTTACCACCAGCTAAATCTATGGTGTTAAAATGCTGTGTTGGCTAGCTCCTCTGAACAAGTGTCCTGACCAGTGAGCACATTTTCTATGCCAGGCGAAATCTCACCTCATTAGCTCATTGTTATGTGTGTATTCAAATAAATGTCACTGGAAAACAACATAAACACATGCAAATACAACTACTGATGTTATTCTGGCTGCACTGTTTGACGTGACTGTAAATTAGCCATAGCTGACTAGCTAGCAAGCAAGGGATAAGAATGTTGCCAGCCAGAATGGCAAACAAACTAATAGAGCGAACAACTAGTAGGCTTGGGTAGTTACCCTAGATTTGTGTTGGGACTATATCCTGTAGAAGGATGAAATACTATGAATAAATGAATAAATATAACGTTTTTAATGAAAATATATCAATAATTATTTGAATATGTTGGTAACCCGTTGTAAAAAAAAGTGATAATGCCCTCAAAGCCTGTGTTTGGAGGATATATTGGTGTGACACTGACTTGTTTCACCTGTCTTTGTGCTTGTCTCCACCCCCCTCCAGGTGTCGCCCATTTTCCCAATTATCCCGTCTATTTAGACATGTGTTCTCTGTTATCAGGGGGCCTGATTGCCGGATGTTAAATAGTAACAGCAAAACACCAGTCTCAACTGTTACGAATCTCGCAGAAGATGGTGCCTTTTCCTGTTCGGGCAGCGCTCGGCGGTCGTCGTCATCGATTCCCTTTCCGTTTGTTTCTGTTTATTGGCTTTAATTGGGTACACCTGTTTTGAGTTAGTGTTTGTTTGTAGGCTATTTAAGGGCACTAGGCCCGCTGGGTATTTGTGTGGGCTTGTTCTCTGTTATTTGGTTTTGGTGTATGAGTGTGATCTATATTTTTCCGGACAGTTTTAGTCCTTTGTATTTTGGACGGGTTGTTTCATGCGCCCTTGTGTTTTGCATGTCCGTGTCTCCACTGTCTTTGGAATAAAATATCCACGTACGGAATTACCTGCTCTCTGCGCTTGACTCCTCCACTCACCATTCATAGAAGTCGTAACATCAACGTCAACAGTGAGGAGGCAACTCCGGGATGCTGGCCTTCGAGGCAGAGTTGCAAAGAAAAAGCCATATCTCAGTCTGGTCCATAAAAATAAAAGATTGGCTTAAGAGCAGACACTGCACAGAGGAACTCTGCCTAGAAGGCCAGCATCCCGGAGTAGCCTATTCACTGTTGACATTGAGACTGGTGTTTTGCGGGGACGATTTAATGAAGCTGCCAGTTGAGGACTTGTCTGTCTGTTTCTCAAACTAGACACTCTATTGTACTTGTCCTCTTGCTCAGTGGTGAACCGGGGCCTCCCACTCCTCTTTCCATTCAGATTAGAGCCAGTTTGCACTGATCTATGAAGGGAGTAGTACACAGCGTTATACGAAATCTTTAGTAGCCTTCATTTCTCAGAACAAGAATAGACTGACAAGTTTCAGAAGGCTAGAAAGCCTTCTGAAGGCTAATTGTATTGCTTCTTTAATCAGCACAACTGTTTTCAGCTGTGCTAACATAATTGCAAAAGGGTTTTCTAATGATCAATTAGCCTTTTAAAATGATAAAATTGGATTAGCTAACACAATGTGCCATTGGAACGCAGGAGTGATGTTGCTGATAATGGGCCTCTGAATGACTATGTAGATATTCCATTCAAAATCAGCTATTTCCAGCTACAATTGTAATTTACAACATTAACAATGTCACTGTACAATGTGCACTGTATTTCTGAGACATTTTATGTTATTTAAAAAAAGAAGAAGCTTTTCTTTCAAAAACAAGGACATTTCTAAGTGACCCCACACTTTTGAACGATGGTGTAAATTATGGCATAACAGCTCAAATAAACAAACAGAAACTACAGTGCATCATTACTTTAAGACAATCAATACTGAAAATGTCAAGAACTTTCAAAGTTTCTTCAAGTGTAGTCTTAAAAACCATCAAGCGCTATTATGAAACCGGCTCTCATGAGGACCGCCACAGGAAAGTAAGACCCAGAGTTAACTCTGAAGCAGCGGATAAGTTCATTAGAATTACCAGCCTCAGAAATTGCAGCCCAAATAAATGCTACACAGAGTTCATGTAACAGGCACATCTCAACATCAACTGTTCAGAGGAGATTTCGTAAATCTAGCCTCATGGTCGTATTGCTGCAAAGAAACCACTACTAAAGGACACCAATAATAAGAAGAGACTTGCTTGGGCCAAGAAACACGAGCAATGGACATTAGACTGGTGGAAATCTGTCCTTTGGTCTGATGAGTCCAAATTTGAGATTTTTGGGTCCAACCGCCGTGTCTTTGTGAGACGCAGAGTAGGTGATCTCCGGATGGAGTTGAAGGTGTAATGGTGCTTTGCTGGTTACACTGTTGGTGATTTATTTAGAATTCAAGGCACACTTAACCAGCATGGCTACCACAGCATTCTGCAGCGATATCCCATCTGGCTTGGGCTTAGTGGGACTATCATTTGTTTTTCTTTAGGACAATGACCTATCACACCGTCTGTGTAAGGGCTATTTTACCAAGAAGAAGAGTGATGGAGTGCTGCATCAGATGACCTGGCCTCCACAATCACCCGACCTATACACAATTGAGATGGTTTGGGATGAGTTGGAACGCAGAATGAAGGAAAAGCAGCCAACAAGTGCTCAGCATATGTGGGGACTCCTACAAGACTTTTGGAAAAGCATTACAATTGAGAGAATGCCAAGAATGTGCAAAGCTGTCATCAAGGCAAAGGGACAGCTACTTTGAAGAATATAAAATATATTTTCATTTGTTTAACACTTTTTTGGTTACTAAATGATTCCATGTGTAATTTCATCATTTTGATTCTTAAGTATTATTCTACAATGTAGAAAATAGTGAAAATAAAGAAAAACCCTTGAATGAGTAGGTGTGTCCAAACCTTTGACTGGTATTGTATGATTTAGACTACATGGTAGAGAGCAAGATAGACAGGTGAGAGGAGAGGGGTGTCAAAGTTACCATAGACAAGTAGGTGTGTGCAGAATTACAGCATGCCCCGGTATGTCACCCCGACTGTCCATCTGAATGCACACCTGATGGGGCGGTTCCCCTGGCCCTCATCCTTTGTCCCCCAATCCACAGCCACCTAACCTCTATATGCCAGAGCCTGATGAAGACATCTTGGGTAAGTGGATTCCTCCCATCCAGGAGTTCCCTCTTGTCATGTTAAATTACACAGTCAAGGCGAAGCAGAGCCGGCAGACAGGAGACAGGTATGGTGTCATAAATAGACCAGGCGTAAATCACTCCTACTGAGTTAACCAGGACAGATGACAGGAGTGGAATGATAAAAACAGAGAGAACCTCTACATTGCTAGTCCCTCCATGAGTTCTACCTTGCAATATCTAGACTGCTGAACACGTCTCCAAATGGGGATGGACTGGGTGACACCATGTGTGATGGGGCTGATATGTCTCAGAGCACTGACAGCATAGCAGTTTGTTTTACTGTCCAGAACCCCTTTAGAACATTTCTGTAAAATGGATCGATGTTTATGTCATTGATTTCGATAAACCCAGTCAATCAGCAAACACCCTTTTTTATAGTTGCTCCAAATGTAGACATAATATATCTTAGACATAACACATATTTTCTTAAACTCCCTACCCCACACATTTCCAGGCAAATTAAAGAGATACTTCAGAATTTAGGCAATCACGCCCTTTATCTACCAGAGTCAGATGAACTGGTGGATACCATTTTGATGTCTCTGTGTGCAAGTTTGAAGGGAGTTGCTCACTGGCATTAGTGCCATGTCTGGAAGTCTACGGTAACTGCTAGCATGATAGTAGATACCATAATTTTCCCAATCATTGCACTAAAACGAGTTAGCATTGGTTCGCGAAACCTGTAACTTCATACTGGATGTGAAGACATAAAAATGGTATCCATGAGTTCATCCAACTCTGGGGAAGTAGATAAAGAGCTTCATTGCCAAAATCCTGAAGTATTCCTAACATTTGGGCAAATTCTCCTTTTACCTAACTCTACCCTAGCTGTTACATCAGTGAAATCCTCCACAAAATAGCTATGCAATTCATTCGTATTTTCTGAAACTTGCTATACTCTTTATGTACAATACAATAAAGCAACAGTGTACAACTGCTTCTCCTCCCTGGACGGTACTAGCTCACAGTGAGTAATGGCCTGAACAATACAGTCATGCCAGGGGTGAGAGGGGAGGGGAGGGAGAGGGAAAGAAAGGCGGGAGGGAAGGAAACCTCCTGTTTACCTTCGCTTGTTATGCCCACTTCCTGCTTTTATGCCATTGGCCGTGTTTGTCAGGTATTGTTCCGACACAATGACACAATCCAATCAGACACCAGGACAACTGTCGCTGTGGTTTCACAGCTGCTCACCTTCCGAGTTGGAGATTTTATAGTTGAAAGCACACTCGCACACAAATGAACACCATCATGTATGTACATTTGACACTGTAAAATACATTAAAAACACATGTTGACTCTAACCAGTTAAACAACACTATCCTAAGACAGTCTCACAAACATTTCATCCTTCAGATTCAGTGAGAAGTGCATTGATTTATACGTAATTTTTAACAAAACACCCAAAATACATGAACACCTGGGTGTACAAAACATTAGGAACACTGTCCTAATACTGAGTTGCAGCCCCTTTTGCCCTCAGAACAACCTCAATTCTTCGGGGCATGGACTCTACAAGGTCTCGAAAGCGTTTCACAGGGATGCTGGCCCATGTCGACTCCTTCCCTGGCACTTAATACCAAAGGTATTTAAAAATATTTTGTCTTGTCCATCCACCCTCTGACAGGCACACATACACAATCCATGTATCAAGACTTAAAAATCATTCTTTAACCTGTCTCTTCCCCTTCATCTACACTGATTGAACTGAATTTGGCAAGTGACAGTAAGGGGTCATACCTTTCACCTGGACTTGGTCAGACTATGTCATGGAATGAGCAGGTGTTCTAATGTTTTGTACACTCACTGTATGTCTGTATTTCACTGTTATCCTTTTCATGTACTTTAAAAGGAGTACAATGTTCTGTTATATCAGCTTTTTTTTGCATTGACAGGCACAATTACAGGTGTTTATAGAAATGATCCCACCTTTTCAAAAGCTGTAGACAAAGAATGTTGCACTTACAAAGTCTTTAGAGAACAACTAGGAAGTGTTTTAGTTGCCTTGTCTTGTGAAACAATCTATTTTCAGGAGATTTTGAGCTTCCATGCTGTGAAATGTCTGGCAGTAACCAACCATTAAGAAAATGAACCATTTGTTAGTGTAACATTGGTGAGAAAATTACTTTCTGAATCCATTTGTGACTGTTGGAAAGGAGAATTTGGTGCTCTTCTACTCTTCCATAATGATACATGGCATGACAACTCACTTTCGCTAAAATTGAACTTCCAACTATAATCGTAACTTCTTACGATTACATTGTTCCTTAAAATGCTCAGCATTCTTATTTAGAGATGCCGCTAAGAATTCTGGGCACTGATCAGAAGAGGAGAAGATTTCAAGTTGTGTTTGCAGTAATTTCCTACCAGTGCAGGGACCAACAAAAAAAATCTATCACTGTATGTGGACACTTGTCATTGTGCATGTATGTATCTGCCTCAGCAACTGACCAGCCATTGGCAGTCTCTCATTCCGCTGGGCTACATTACCGGAGATCAGTATTGGCCGTTGTCTCTAACGGTACTGTAAGACTTCATCAAGCAGATCAATACAGAGGTAGGGGAATTCTCCATTTAATGTCAAGTGTCTGAAGACTTTGCTTACGTTACATAGCGTTATTAAATTCATGGCAAGAGAAGGAGGAGGAATAACGGTATAAAAAAAGGAGGGGAAACTAATTGAAGTCTGATTATGGCCCCTGGGGGGGGGGGGGGGGGGTACAGTTTATTAATATGTCACTTCCAATACAGACGCTCACTATTCAGATTTGGGTTGTCATGGAAACTCCATTCACACCAGAGATGGGAGCTAAAGTTAGCGCCACCATCTCCGCCACTCCTGTGCAAAGACGGATTTGAAAACCGGGTTTAAATCAATGTGTTTCTTTCCCTCTGCAGGGAGAGAACAAGCCCTTAATATATCTTTTTTTATTTACGAAGATCGATTTTCACTCCCACCTCTCCAAAATACATTTGACACTGTCTCTAGTCGCCGCTGCGGTTTCTGTCACAGACACAATCCATCCAGGCACAAGTCATCTAGAATATCCCTGTGCCCCGCTCCTGAACCCAACAACCACATGGATTTGTTTCTCCCATTGTGTCTTTCATCACTTATATACAGTATTTAGGATGTCTCTTTCTGTTTGGGAGATTTGAGTATATCAGGTGTACGGTAATCCGGTGCCATTTCAAAGTACTGTAGAGACATGTTAGTTTGGTTGCTTTGATTCGTAGGTATTCGTTTTTCATGATTCTTTTAGCACTTTGATCATGTGTCAGTTGAAACATCAACTAACATACAGCCGTTACCTCATTACAAATGTGTTATTACACAACCTCAATAGTCTCCAGCTATGCTAAGAATACACACCTCACCCAATTGTGTTGGTGCTCAGCAGGGTATTTTCCTCCCCTCTCTCTGACAGACTGATAGAAGCTGTGAGAGAGAGTCGAAGTCATAGCACAGCCCTGTGCTGTGTTGTGTGGAGAGGAGATTTCACACGGAGTGTCGGGAGATTTATCTTTCAATGAGAACACTTCTCCTCATGGCTAATGTGTCACCTCACTTTAGTGCATCCTTTTGTGACACCTTCGTCTTGCAGACAAACAATACATACCTGAAGAGGCCGATTCACACTAAGCCAGTCAACCCACGCATTATAAACATGAGAAAAGCTACCTTTTTCAGAAGGCAGAGCAGGATATAAACCTTCCATTCACACTCACCAGCTCAATGAATGGCATTCTGGTGCTACAGTACAGTATGTCTGGCAGGCAATAATAGTCTATCATCAAAGTCAAATACAGTACCAGCAGATGACTGAACAAGTGCTATACCTGAATGTTGCCTTCTCACTTCGGTAGTTATTTTGTGATGGAAAACCTACCACTGTGAAATTCCCACAAGTGTGTCAAGGCTGGGCTTGACACATTTGCTGTATAAGTATGCTATATTCCATAAAAACACTGCGAAAAATAGAGAATCTTATTTTTCTGCGTATATTTAGGAAATTAATGGCTGATTCGTGCCTTGGTGTGTCAGTGTGGATTGTGTTACTCAGTGCGCCTATGTATGGTGCTTGAACACACGTTTGTATGTGGGTGGATGTGAGGTAGTATGTTATCAGCCTTGGGAGTGAGATCACTTCCTGTCTCTCTCAGCCCCCAGCCCATCCCGATAAGAGCACCCACACTCAGCCCTCTGGGAGTTGTCTAACAGGAAGTGGTACAATGGGCTACTCCATTAGCTCTCACATAGCAAGCCGCACATGTCCTGTCCGTGAAGCTGTCCAAAATAAGCTGCAAATAGCATTTCCCGTTGGAGTCCATATAAACCCTCAGAAGTGCATTTGTGTATTCACACAGGGGCTATTTAGCTAAGTGCTACCTGTTAACTCCTGGCTTTTGGAAAATGAATCATAGGCCTATTGTTTCTGGTCCACCTGTGTATTGGCTTTGTGGTTGGGTAGCCTGTCTGCTGCAGGCGTAGGGGTGCTAGCTTATTTAGCATGTGGAGGAAGGAAGTGTAATTGTACTGTGTAAATGATATCTATGCACAGCTGTAAATTACTTTTCTCTTCCTTTTATTTGGTCCTTCCTTTTTATTTGACGTGTTCCGTAATTTGTCATACAATGATTTGTGACAATATGATTCATGGATTTAATTAGATGATTATTTACAAAAGGCTTTATGACTGTATAGGCTGTGTTTCATTTTCTATTGATCTTTCGAGGGCAAGACAATTGTATTGGTGGCTCAACCCTCGACCCGACTGTATGCAAGGATTTTTATTTTGTGCTTCACAGTCATCTGTGTGGCTCTCACCATCCTCCGTTCTGTCACATCTCTGAGAAGCAGAGGTGCTGTTGTGATAACATCGTGCAGGTCTGATGATGTGATTTGTGGTTCACTTTTTCAGTATGCTATTGGTCAGCAACTTAGATTTGTAATCCAAACAGTCATATGGGTATAAAGAGGTCTTTAGATTTATTGTTGCCATCTCGTTTTCTGCTGACTCAGCTCTGGTGATATACCTACACTGTCTCTCTCTCTCCCCTCCCCGTGGACTTTCTGCGACATGACATTTAAGGCCGTGACATCTCGCTTTCTCTCCCTCTCTGATCATGCCTCGATACTTAATACTTTGTTAATTAATGAAAGCAATACCTCGTAACTTAAGCTTATTCAATGTATGTGAATTCCTACATTTTACAATGTAATTAAGTATTTGCGTTTGGTATAAATAATATACTCTCTGGGCATATCAAAGTTCCACAGTGGGATCTCTGCGATTTTTAGAGTTATGATCCAATTTGTAAGAATTACCAACAGGGTGAATGTGAAAATGAAGGACATGCAATGAAACAAGTAAAAGGAGTGCTGTGATTGGTCACATTTCAAGCAGACCACCATAGTCCCTGTGCCCAAGGAAGCGAAGGTAACCTGCCTAAATAATTACCACCCCGTGGCACTTATGTCGGTAGCCATGAAGTGCATTGAAAGGCTGGACATGGCTCACATCAACAGCCTCCTCCCAGACACCCTAGACCCACTCCAATTCGCATACCGGCCCAACAGATCCTCAAATGACGCAATCACACTCCACACTGCCCTTTCTCACCTGGTCAAATGGAACACCTATGTGAGAATGCTGTTCAAAGTTCATCACTAAGCTAAGGACTCTGGGACTAAACCCCTCCCTCTGCAACTGGATCCTGGACTTCCTGATGGGCCGCCCCCAGGAAGTAAGAGTAGGCAACAATACGTCTGCTACGCTGATCCTTAACATGATCCCCTCAGGGGTGTGTACTTAGTCCCTTCTTGTATTCCCTGTTTACCCACGACTGTGTGGCTAAACCTGACTCCAACACCATCATTAAGTTTGCTGACGACACAACAGCCTGATCAACGATGAGACGGCCTATAGGGAGGAGGTCAGAGAACTGGCCAGGTTAAAAACCTCTCCCTCAATGTGAGCAAGAAAAAGGAGCTGATTGTGGACTACAGGAAAAGGTGGGCCAAACAGGCCCCAATTAACATTGACGGGGCTGTAGTGTAGCGGGTCGAGAGTTTCATATTCCTTGGTGTCCACATCACCAACAAACTATCATGGTCCAATCATACCAAGACAGTCATGAAGAGGGCACAACAAAACCTTTTTCCCCTCAGAAGACAAAAAATATTTGGCATGGGCCCCCAGATCCTCAAAAGGTTCTACAGCTGCACCATCGAGAGCACCCGGAACGGTTGCAACTGCTCGGCAGCCCATAAAAAAAAATGTCAGAGACTCCAGTCACCCAAGTTATAGACTGTTTTCTCTGCTACCGCATGACAAGCGGTACCGGAGTGCCAAGTCTAGGACCAAAAGGCTCCTCATCAGCTTCGACCCCAAGCCATTAGACTGCTGAACCATTCATAAAAATCGCGTTCTGACCATCGTTCGTGTGTGTTTTCCTTGTTTTAGTGTTGGTCAGGACGTGAGCTGGGTGGGCATTCTATGTTGTGTGTCTGGTTTGTCTATTTCTATGTTTGGCCTGATATGGTTCTCAATCAGAGGCAGGTGTTAGTCATTGTCTCTGATTGGGAACCATATTTTGGTAGCCTGTTTTGTGTTGGGTTTTGTGGGTGATGGTTCCTGTCTTTGTGTTTGTGGCACCAGATAGGACTGTTTTGGTTTTTCACGGTTCTTGTTTTGTAGATTGTTGTACTTTCATCTTTATTAAAGATGCACAAAACTAACCACGCTGCATTTTGGTCCGCCTTTTGGTCCGCCTCTCTTTCCCCAGATGAAAACCATTATAGTCTTCCAGGTCGTATCGCACATTTCAGAAAAATGTCCCATGTTTTTCCAGATATCCCAGTTTGAATAAATCCTGTTTGGAATATTATATTATTTTTTTAAATCTAGGAATTTTGTTATCCTACTTGCAGGCCTTGGGTGGCTTCTAAACTTTGACTTTCAGGACACTGTATTAGGGTAAAGCTAGGCCTCAAAATAAGGCCTTTTGAGATATGTAGTGTCATAAAGAGTTTAATTATACTGATAACATTCACCTAGGAACTCACTTGGTGAAGGACACATGGGTGAAAGAGAAACAATTCAACAACCATGTCTCTTTCACTAACACTTACAATTAAGGCACACACAATAAGTCATACAAAAGTTAAACTTAAAATACGAACATGTCTTCTAGCATATTAGTATGAATGTCTCAACCCATGTTCAATAATGGCCTTGTCCCCTTTATTCAGATTACAACCTCTCACTTTTGGTTATTTGAAAAGGAATATGTATATACAGTACCAGTCAAAAGTTTGGACACACCTACTCATTCAAGGATTTAGTTTATTTGTACTATTTTCTACAATGTAGAATAATTGTGAAGACATCAAAACTATGACATAACACACATGGAATCATGTTGGAACCAAAAAAGTGTTAAACAAATCAAAATATATTTTATATTTGAGATTCTTTAAAGTAGCCACCCTTTACCTTGATGACAGCTTTGCACATTCTTGGTAGCCACTGTGGTCCGCTGTAACTGCTTACTGACTGCACACTAACATTACTGCATGAGTGTAGTGTGTTAATTATATCAGCTATGCTGACTATGACGTTACTTTGCTAATATGGTGACAACGATGTAGGCTTGGTGTAGCGGTTTGGCTTGGAAATGTTTTTTCAGCCTCGTCAAATACAGCTGATGCGTTGTGCATTGAAGTCCACAAGCAAAGAGAAGAGAGGGAATATAAGGAATCCAATATCTGTCACGACTTCCGCCGAAGTCGGCTCCCCTCCTTGTTCGGGCGACATTCGGCGGTCGACGTCACCGGCCTTCTAGCCATCGCCGCTCCATTCTTCATTGTTGAATTTGTTTTGTCTTGTTCCCCGCACACCTGGTTTACATATACGGTCCCAGTGGGATGCGTCTCTCCCTTCCTAGGGTGTATGATGAGACAGCAGCCCGGTGCCAGGGGTTCCTATTACAGCTGGACCTATACCTGGCCACCGTTCACCCAGCTCCCTTGGGAAGGGAGAGGGTGTCTGCCCTCGTCTCATGCCTCTCGGGGAAAGCTCTGGAGTGGTCAAACGCCGTGTGGGGAGAAGGAGATGCGGCTTTGGTCCACTTCGAAGAGTTCACCACCGCTTCCGGGCAGTCTTTGACCATCCGCCCGGGTAGAGTTGCTGGAGAGCGGCTCTTCCACCTGAGGCAGGGAACGAGGAGCGCCCAGGAGTTTGCCCTAGAATTCCGGGCCTTGGCAGCCGGTGCAGGATGGAAGGATAGGGCCCTTATCGACCACTACCGATGCAGCCTGCGCAAGGACGCAGGGATGCCACCATCACCTTTGACCAACTGGTGGATCTGTCCATCTTGTTGGATAACCTGCTGGTCACCCGCGGACGTCCAGAGAGCGCTCTGTCGGTTCCATCTTCCAGCACCCACACTCCGGGGGCCCATGGAGCTGGGAGGGGCATCGCTTAGGGAGGCTGGAGGAGGGGCCTTCACGTGCACCATCTGTGGCCGCAGAGGGCACACTGCCGGTCAGTGCCGGGTTGGTCCCTCTGGGAGTCGAGGCAGCAGGCAGGGCTCTCTGGCGTCACCCCAGGTGAGTCTGCAACACTCTCATCCAGAGCCCTCTGTTGACCACCTGTTTGTGCATGTTTGTTTTCCTCGCATTCCCAGCATAAGTCGCTCGTCGATTCAGGCGCGGCTGGGAATTTTATCGACAGAGCGTTCACACTTAGTTTAGGGCTTCCTATTAGTTGACCATTAGGGTCCGGGTTAATTAGGTGAAGCCAACATCTCCCTGGCAATGGTGAAGCAGTCTCTTCCTCATTGAATCTCCTGCATTTCTTGTGGTACTAGGCCTTCCCTGGTTGGCTAGTCATGACCCCACCATTTCATGGCAACATAGGGCTCTAACGGGGTGGTCATGAGAGTGCTCGAGGAGGAGTGTAGGGGTTTCCGTTGGTGCTACCATGGTGGAAAGTCCAGACCAGGTCTCCACCGTGCTCATCCCCCCAGAATATGCCGATTTGGCTCTCGCCTTCTCCAAAAAGATTGCGATAAATAACCTGGTAGACGCTGCACTTCCCAGGAGTCACGTGTATACCTGACGCAAGCTGAGACGGCGGCTATGGAGACATATGTCTCTGAATCCCTGCACCAGGGGTACATTCAGAGTTTACTTTTTCGTGAAGAAGGAGGGAGGTCTGCGCCCGTGCATTGACTATCGAGGTCTCAATCAAATCACGGTTAGGTACAGTTACCTGCTACCTCTCATTGCCACAGCGATTGAGTCAATGCACGGTGCGCGCTTCTTCACTAAACTGGATCTCAGGAGCGCTTACAAACTGGTGCGTATCCGGGAGGGGGACGAGTGGAAGACGGCGTTCAGTACCACCTCAGGGCATTATGAGTACCTCGTCATTCCGTACGGGTTGATGAATGCTCCATTAGTCTTCCAATCCTTTGTAGACAGGATTTTCAGGGACCTGGACGGGCAAGGTGTAGTGGTGTATATCGATGATATTCTGAAATACTCAGCTACACACGCCGAGCATGTGTCCTTGGTGCACAGGGTACTTGGATGACTGTTGGAGCATGACCTATACGTCAAGGCTGAGAAATGCCTGTTCTTCCAGCAGACCGTCTCCTTCTTAGGGTATTGCATTTCCACATCAGGGGTGGAGATGGTGACCGCATTTCAGGCATGCGTAATTGGCCGACTCCCACCACGGGAAAGGAAGTGCAGCGGTTTTTAGGGTTTGCCAATTACTACCGGAGATTTATCCGAGGTTTTGGCCAGGTGGCTGCTCCAATTTCCTCACTACTGAAGGGGGGTCCTGTACGTTTGTAGTTGTCGGATGACGTGGACAGGGCTTTTGGGCACCAAAACTTTCAAAACAGCCCCAAAAGGGCTCTGTTTACCTCATCTCCTGTGCTGGCCCATCCGGATCCCTCTTTGGCATTCATAGTGGAGGTGGACGCGTCCTAGGCTGGGATAGGAGCCGTGCTCTCTCAGCGCTCGGGCACGCCACCGAAGCTCCGCCCCTGTGCCATCTTCTCGAGGAAGCTCAGCCCGGCGGAGCAGAACTATGATGTGGGGGAGCGGGAGATGTTGGCTGTGGTTATAGCTTTGAAGGCGTGGAGACATTGGTTTGAGGGGGCTAAACAACCTTTCCTCATCAGGACTGACCACCGCAACCTGGAGTACATCCGGGCAGCGAGGAGACTGAATCCTCGTCAGGCAAGGTGGGCCATGTTTTTTACCCGTTTTGTGTTTACCCTGTCCTACAGACCAGGTTCCCAAAATGTTAAGGCAGACGCACTGTCCCAGCTGAATGACACAGTAGAGCGGCCCATGGATAAGACTCCCATACTCCCGGCCTCCTGCCTGGTAGTGCCAGTCGTGTGGGAGCTGGACGCGGACATTGAGCAGGCGTTACGTACAAAGCCCACTCCCCTCCAGTGTCCCACTGGGCGTCTGTACGTTCCATCTGCTGTCCGTGACCAGTTTATCTATTGGGCCCACACGTCACCCTCCTCTGGTCATCCGGAGAATGGCCGGACGGTGCGCTGTCTGAGTGGGAAGTACTGGTGGCCTACATTGGCAAAGGATGGAGGGTTTATGTTTCCTCCTGCTCTGTGTGCGCCCAGTGTAAGGCTCCTAGATACCTGACCAGAGGTACGCTATATCCCTTACCCGTTCCACAACGGCCTTGGTCACACCTGTCGGTTCATTTTCGAATCGATCTTCCTCCCTCACAGGGAAACACCATGATCCTGGCCATGTGGAGTCCAGTCGTCTCCTCCCTCTACCCGGTCTCCCTACGGCCCTACAGACTGCGGAGGCCTTGTTTACACACGTCTTCCGGCACTACGGGGTGCCTGAGGATATAGTGTCTGATCGGGGTCCCCAGTTCACGTAGAGAGTTTGGAAGGCGTTCATGGAACGTCTGGGGGTCTCGATCAGCCTCACCTCAGGTTTTCACCCTGAGAGTAACGGGCAGGTAGAGAGAGTCAACCAGGATGTGGGCAGGTTTCTGCGGTCTTATTGCCAGGACAGGCCGGGGGAGAGGGTGGTGTTCGTGCGCTGGGCCGAAATGGAGCAGATCTCACTCCACCACTCCTCCTCTAACTTCTCCGCCTTTCAGTGTGTATTGGGGTACCAGCCGGTTCTGGTGCCATGGCATTAGAGTCAGACCGAGGGTCATGCGGTGGACGACTGGTTCCGGCACGCGGAGGAGACATGGGAAGCCACTATGTACACCTCCAGCAGGCCGCGCTGTGCCAAAAAACCAGCATGGACCGTCACCACAGTGAGGCCCCGGGGTCTGGCTCTCAACCTGCAACTTGCCCCTCCACCTGCCCTGCCAGAAGCTGGGTCCACGGTTTGTGGGGCCATTCAATGTCCCTAAGAGAGTGAACGAGGTGTTCTGCCTGCGGCTATAGAACCCTGACCTGTTCACTGGATGTGCTACTTGTCCCGGACCTGCTGTATTCGACTCTCTCCCTCTCTACTGCTGTCTCTAACTGTAAATGACCGTCTATGAAAAGACAACTGACATTTACTCCTGAGATTCTGACCTGTTGCACCGTCTACAACCACTGTGATTATTATTATTATTATTTGACCCTGCTGGTCATTTATGAACATTTGAACATCTACTGTTATAATCTCAACCCAGCACAGCCAGAAGAGGACTGGCCCCACCTCAGAGTCTGGTTCCTCTCTAGGTTTCTTCCTAGGTTCCTGCCTTTCATGGGAGTTTTTCCTCGCCACTGTGCTTCTACATTTTCATTGTTTGATGTTGGGGGTGGCACACCCAAGGTTTCAGTTTTTTGTGTTATTTCTTGTTTATTTCACAATAAAAAAATATTTAGCATCTTCAAAGTGGTAGGCATGTTGTGTAAATCGAATGATAGAACCCCCCCCTCAAAAAAAAAATCTTAATTCCAGGTTGTAAGGCAAAAAAATAATTAAAATGTCGCTGAAGATGTCCCAAAACATTTAGTGGCCATTTTTCTCAAAAGTGGGTTTACAAGTTTATCAACTTTCAAAACAGAATTACTTTCCCGTTGTTTCTCAACTGGGTTAGGGTTAGGGTTTTATACATTGTTTTTACAATGGATAAAAGTAGAGACTCAGAGCTACAAAATGGTATAACCCTAAGTCAGTCAAAGAGGAAAAATGTCATGACAGGGACAAACACGATTCGCATTTTCAATAGCTCAGACATGTGGCAGGGATTTAAGACAATCACGGTTTACGGAAAACTGGCCACGTCGCAGACACTGGCGACTCATTTAGAGACAGACTTAACACATTCTTTTCCCACTTCGAGGAAAACAATCCAGAGCCACCATCATGGACCCCCGCTGTTCACGAGAACTGTAGGCTCCCGATCTCTGTCGCCGACGTGTGTAGGACTTTCAAGTGTGTTAACCCTCGTAAGGCAGACGGCCCGGACGGAATACCAAGCCAGGTCATCAGTGCATGCGCAGACTAGCTGGATTGTGTGTTTATATCAGTCTTTTATACCGACTTGAAATACGACGTCCACCATTGTTTCTGTACCCAAGCAAGCTACGGTAACTAAACTAAATGACTGCTGCTCCGTAGCACTCACCTCTGTCATCATGAAATGCTCCGAGAGGCTAGTCAAGTACCGTATCACCTCCACCTTGTCCGACACCCTAGAAATGCGGCAAGGCCCCGAAGACAAACTTCTACAGACGCAGCATAGAGTGCATTCTGTCGAGCTGCATCACTGCCTAATACGACAACTGCACCCGCCCTCAACCGAATGGCTCTCCAGAGGATGGTGTGATCAGCCCAACACATCACCGGGGACACACTGCCTGCCCTCGAGGACATTTACAGCACTCTGTGTCAAACGAGGGCCATGTATTTTGAAATAGGTATTTAAATGACTTCTGAGTCATTTGTATTACACCGGGCTGCACTACAATTCAACGTATTTCGTAGTAAGATACTGTCAAAGCTGTGATTTGCATTTTCAAAAGAAAAAATATTTCTATAAAACATAAATAAGCTTGCACTGACATCAGAAGTCTGTTGGCACTATGATGTGATAAGAGCATCTGCTATATAAACAAAATATAAATGTAATGTAAAAATAAACCTTTGCACAGCATGCTGAGTATTATTGCAATGCGCTCCACCCCAACACAAGGCCAATACAAAACACACAAGCTCATTTATCTAATATATACTCTACATTGCAATTTGTTACACTGCTTAATTATACACTGGATTCTCAACATAGCTCACGGTAATACATCTACTGCTGTGCATATTATTCTTATTCTGCTGTGTATAAGCATAGATTGCATTTGGATTACTGACACAGCGTTATTTGGTTTGTTAACTGGATTCAATCTGACATTCGTGATTTCTTGATCCTGTTTTGGTTATTATTTGTGTACTTGTTTGACATTTTTGCTGCACTGTTAAAAGCTAGTAACACAATTTCGCTGCACCCACTAGAACATTTGCTAAATTGTGTACGCGACCAATAAAATTTGATTTGACAAAATATGCCGTTTTTTAAATATATGGTTTGTTAAGTTATCTCATATCTTTGAAAATATAAATACAGTTATATTTCAACTATATGGACACATCAATTATACTGTTATTCATAAGTCCTTACATGTATGTATAATGTCCTAAAGGTAGATACATGTTCAGCTGCGTCATCTCCATACATTTACCACCTCAACCTTTTCAATACACACCAGGCTTAGCTGTGATCAAGTTCACGATTTAACCAGGCTGACAATCCTATCACTCATCCTCCTCATGTAGCCCTTATGAATATGTATAGGCAGCAGCTAAGCTTGTTAACATTCCCATTTAATCCCACCCAGACACATGTGGAGCATTTTGCTATTGAACCCAAATCAATTGTAATAATCAAACACTTCCCAAGGGGTCAGCTGGATTGGCTGGGCAGAGAAAAATGACCTGTTGAGACATTAGTCAATGTCTCTTGGTTATCGTTGGTCTCATTTAGTTTGACAGAGAGCAGGTTGGGTTGGAGACTTTTAAGGGCCACTCTGAGTCCTCTGTCTACTCAATGCAAATAAGCCCTCACCAACAGGCGACATGCGGTTTATTGCTGTCTTGTTAGCAAAGCGATTTATGCTGCATCAATTTATACAGCTCCATTTATTACTGCATCTGTCAAGGGCAGTGTGAGTTGTCAATACGGTTATGGTAGACTCATTTGTCAGTTGGAGGGATTTCGAAAACGTATATAACTATATCTTTTCAGATATTTACTTTTTATTCCCCTGTAGCTTGGTGGGAAGTGGATGCTAGTCCACGATAATAAAATAGGAATAATAATGAATGCCTTAAATAAATAATTCAAATGAGTCATTTCTTAATGATGATAAAAAAAGGCACTGCTACGATTAAAACACTACAGATGACAACACAATCATGGTCATCTATCATCATGTACTCAGATCAACAAGAATAAAACGTGTAAGTACTATCAAAGCTTTTCTTAGAATGTCCTGGTTTGTGCAGGTAGTATGAGTCACGTCTCACAGTGGTGAATGATAACGAAAGGGACAAAAGGTCAGTGAACTAGGGCGACAATACAACAGCTACAGTTACAAGGAATACAGTCATTAGCATGACAACACCTCTCTCCAACACTCCCACAACACACTGAACCAGTGAGACATTCTGAGATTTTATGAGAGACATTCAGAGAAATTTTTGTGAGACACTCTGAGAGACATTCTGTGAGACTCTCTGAGAGACATTCTGAGAGACTCTCTGAGAGACATTCTGAGAAATTCTGTGAGAATCTCTGAGAGACATACTGTGAGACTCTCTGGGGGACATACTGTGAGACTCTCTGGGAGACATACTGTGAGAATCTCTGAGAGACATTTTGTGAGACTCTCTGGGGGACATACTGTGAGAATCTCTGAGAGACATTCTGTGAGACTCTCTGGGAGACATACTGTGCGACATTCTAAGACTTTATGAGATCAAATCAAATCATATCAAACTGTATTTGTCACATGCTCTGAATACAACAGGTGTAGACCTTACAGTGAAATGCTTACTTACCAGACCTTAACCAAAAATACCAACAACAAAAAAGAAAGAAGAGGTAAAGTAACAAATTATTAAAGAGCAGCAGTAAAGTAACAATAGATAACAATAGATACAGTACATTCTGTGAGATGTTTTGTGAGACATTCTGAGACTTTCTGAGAAACATTCCTATAAATTCTGCGAGCCATTCTGAGATACAGTCTGTGAGTTGTTTTATGAGACATTCTGTGACACATTCTGTTACCACAGATCCTCTAGCACATGTCATGCTAGATATCTTAGAATGTGTTCAGCTTAAATCCACAGAAGCAATGTTTTATTACTATAAACAAAATGACCAACTGGGTACCTACATTTGTCATACCGTTCCTCTTTCAATACGGATGCTATTCATCAGATCATGTGGGTACCATGCGGTGTTGAAAACACAGACTTACAGTGAGGGGCTATACACCACAGGAGGACACAGAGGGGAGTGTCTCACACAAATGACTATTTGTCAAAGCTGCCACACTGTAACAGAGTCTGCATAGAGGCTTTCTCTTTGAAACAACACACTTTTCAAGTTTTTTGAACCATGTGTAACTTTTTAAACTATGACATTATCCTCAACACATTCTGTTATTTAAAAGGATTATCTTATTATAATATTCACATAAGTCACATAAGTCACTGTCGTACAGTCCACAATCCATCACACAATGTTTAACAGGTTAGCCTGTTTTGTCATCTTTCAGTGTTCAGCACACTGTGTGCGTGTGTGCGTGTGCGCGTGTGCGTGTGTGTGTGTGTGTGTGCGTGCGTGCGTGCGCGCGTGTGCGTGCGTGCGTGCGCGCGCGTGCGTGCATGTGTGTGTGCGTGCGTGTGTGTCTGTGCGTGTGTGTGTGTGTGTGTGTGTGTGTGTGTGTGTGTGTGTGTGTGTGTGTGTGTGTGTGTGTGTGTGTGTGTGTGTGTGTGTGTGTGTGTGTGTGTGTGCATGTGCATGTGTGTGTGTCT